>NW_019735564.1:979493-1032828 GCF_002891405.2 Cryptotermes secundus | reverse complement strand
TAGTATAAACACTTACACAACTAATAATAAGACTCTTTATGGTGGATTATGTTAGACATTTCTCGTTACTATCAGTTTTTAGATCAAAGGATATACACCGAGCGATTAAAACAAAAAAATATAAAATGATGATAAGACCAGTGTTTTATTATGGATGTGAGGGTTGGACGCTAAACAAGAAAGAGGAATCAGTCATCAATTCTTCCAAGAGGAAAATCCTAAGACGAATTTATGGACCAGTAAAAGAGAATAGGATATGGAGAATAAGATATAATAAAAGAGTTATACAAATTATATAAGGAGCCAGAGATCTGTGATGATAAAGTTTGAAAGATTGCAATGGGCTGGGAATGTACAGAGGATGGATAAGGAGCGTATCTCAAAGAAAATATTATATAATACAACAGGCTGTAGGAGACATGCTGGGAAACCAAGAACTAGATGGATTAATGTGGTGGAAGAAGATGCGAAGAAGTGAATGGGTGTAAGGAACTGGAAGAGAGCAGCACAGGGCAGAGAGGAATGGAGAGACTTGATAAGGGAGGCCAAGGGAGGACATCGGGCTGTTGCGCCGAAGAAGAAGAAGATGATGATGATGATTGTGTTTCATTTAAAAAAATCAGACACCAGTCAAGAATGCGTATATTGAATGTGCATGACTCAGGCATACAATGAGACCATATAAGCTGAATGGAAATGAAAGTCAGTGGCGACAGTGACCCATTTTTTAGAATAAAGCCAAAAGTACAGAATTCTACTAAAAATACATGTACACCTTAATGTAATGACTATAAATGAAAATACAGGTACATGAAGTCTGATAATTGGTGTTTTAGTGGCTTTTTCTTCCATAATTTTATAATGGCACATGATTGAATTATTGCATTTTAAAAAGGGAGAAAAATTATGAAAATGCCACAGTGACAAATTTAAGTGTCTGGGGGAATTTAATGTGCCACTGTGGGACAGATAAGATCACGCAAAAGAATCATTTGACCGGCTGATTTTTCATTCTTGAACTTCAAAAATTTTGTAGTAACTGTTTTTGTTTGTACAACTGGATTATGTTAAAGGGATTGCCTAATGAATATTTTGGCAATGTTGGCAGTGAACATGAGAGTGTGAGCAGTAAGTGTGAGGTAGAAGATGGGAGTTTTGCAGGCACTGAAACTGATACAGATGATAAAAATGGTGAATGAGGAGACTGGAGAAGCTGAATAAAGGGCAGTGGCATCAAGAACAAAACTGAATTAATAAATATTCTGTATAGTATGCTTTATAATATTTGTTTTCTTTCACATCATGTTAGTAAGGGTTTAAAATTGGTTCACAGAATTACTTTTCTTCTATGGATATTTTTCCTACTGCAAGGTCAGGTTTCATTCAGAATTATATGCAGTAAATATTTAAGATGTTATAAATGAGATATGCACAAAAATACATATGCGCGTCATGTAAAATGCACATTATTTTTCTTCAATTTTACCCAAAATTGAAATACATCAACAAATTTTGGTATAGTTCCCCAGTATCAAATTTCATGAAAATCCATTCACTAGCTATTGAGTTGTTTCATACGTACAGATAGAAGGGTAAATGGATGGAGCAATATTAATAGGCTCACTGCAGGGTTGTAAACACTCCAGAATTTAGATTCATGAAGACATTACTCCTCATCTGGAACACTGACAGTGACTGCTAGACATTAGAACAGATTAAGGTAAAGTTAAAGTTGTCCTTGTGCTTAATCAATTAAACACCATGCCATGACGACCTAACATTAGAACAGGGCTATCCATAAAAATTGCTACTGAGGCTAGACATGGATAGTTTAGTAACCATAACAGTGGGTAGACATACCTCTCACTTATTGTGGTCATTGTTGACAATGACATTGTTATGTAGCATGGTCTGATGCATTATGTTTTGTGTATAGATTCGTGATGGTCACAATGAGAACGCCACACTGCTGGGTCAGTATTGTGGGGGACGGGATCAGTTTCCCAGTCCATGCATCACATCACAGTACAACTTCCTTTGGCTCAAGTTCAAGACAGATGGATCCGTATCAAACCGTGGATTCTATGCCAACTACTCCTCTATCGATGTTGGTGAGTTTTGAGTCCCAGCTACACCTTTATGCTACTGAACACTTTTATGAGGAAGCAAAGGTTTACTTCTGTTCACTTTTGTGAGCCCACTAGTTTCATTTGGAACATTTTTGTAGAAAAAACAGGTTTGATGCAGGGTGGATTTATTTGCATCCACAAGTTTAATTATGGAAAGATTTGGGAGAAACAAATTGTGTGCATGACAGTGTTGGTGAAATAAAAGTTTTAATCAGAACATGTTTATGGGGAGCACAAGTTTATTAAGCAGTTCTCTGGAAACACAGGTTTCATTTAAGATGGTGGTAGTTTAATTTGGGACACTTTTGTAGAGGCACCAGTTTCATTGAAGATACTTCCATATGGAGCATAACTGGAACAACAAGTTTGATTTAAGGACGGCCTGGAAGGTCGCAGGTTCAAGTCCTTATGAGGTCATTTGATTTTTTCAATTGACCCAATCCTTCCAGCCGCACTGTGGCCCTGGGGTCAACTCAACCTCTAACAGAAATGAGTACCAGGCATTAATTAAATAATTTTCCTGGGGAGTGAAGCACAGGCGGCTCATAAGGCTGACAACCTTACTGCCATCTTTCAGCTGATTATCTAGATAATGTGGGACCCTCAACATCTCGCAACCCTATTGGCCTTCACGACCTGTTACAGGAATAGCTTTACTTTACTTACTTCCTTATGTGCACTGTACTGAAGTGTAGGTTTTTATATGATACTTCTGAAGGAAACTTGAATTTGATTCAGAACTGTTTAGTGGGTACACACATTTACATACCCATTACTACTTTGTGGGAAAGCTTAAATCCTTTTCCTTTTTTTCTTTAAGAATTATTTAAGAAAATAATTTTGAATTGTAATTACTATATTTTTCAGACCATAACATGCATATTTCTCCAGTTTTTATCACTCCATGATTTACAGAGAGAAATTTGCATTCAACCTTGATTCATCATTTTCATTGGAGGTCCTGAAAAAAAAAATGTTGGATACAGAAAAGCTATAGATGTGGGTGCCTATGTAAAATGCATAAAACGGTCACATTAGTGTATTTATTTACTAAATTAAAAAACGTACAGCAGTGATGTTATTTCCACTATCAAGTCCAATTTGCGTTACTTCTTTTTAAAAAGTCATTTATCCTCTTTTGTTTAGTGGCACCTTTGCTTTTCAAATTGAATAATAACCCTTCAGTATTAACAAACTAACATACATGAAAGTTCCCCCCGCCGGCTCTCGAGAGCCCCCCTTCCCCCCAACTCATAGTCTGGTAGGTAAGACACTCAACATGGCATATCACACAGCTAATGGTACAGAGCTAAAACTGCAACTTGCTACACCATGTTCTAAAAACATCAACTGCTATTTCTACTACCGTTGTGTACCAACATTAATGTGTGTAGTGTTACTCTTTCTTAAAAACGATCAATCCAGGAATAACGTTGTGCAGGACTAAAAATTTTGACCAATAGATGTGGAAAAATGATAAATTGAAGAATGATTGATGTGGGTTTCATTTTCATAGTTTAAATAGGATTTTTTTGGGGACCACAGAAATTGAATGATGGATCCAGGAAAGTGACACATCTAGGCACAGTACATACAGGCTTCTCTGTATTTCCCTTTTCATTGCATGTGCTTCCCACTGAAAATATCACCATCCTGTTAATTTTAATGTTTTGCGTTTATTATGAGAATGAGACATGCTGCAATTGTCATTTATAACAAAATCTTTTTGATATATTCAAATTTCCTTTGTTATAACTGCTAGCAGTTATAGTTTTACCTTCCTTGTGGTAGTCACAATTTCAGACTGTGCTGCTACTGGATACAACAGTGCAGAAACATTACATTGGTGTACCCAAAAGTATCGTAACAGATTTGATAAACACGTTGCCAGGCAACAGCTCTGTAAACATGGTCCAACATGCAACAATAGATGAGGCTGTGTTTACTATGTTGTCTGTGCTGAGTAGTGGTGGAATAATGGGGTTATGCAACCTGTTTCTAAGCAACGGCTAGGTAAACACACTTCTGCATAGGCAGTGACGTCAAACAACAGTGGATAGAGAGTACGTGAAGTGTTTTCTGTAGGTCTGCACCAAAGGTTTATGGGAGACACAAAAGGTCATTTTCGACCAGTCGTAGGCTGGAGGAGTGAGCAGTCATAAGCTGGAGGAGTGAGTAATAGCTGGACTTCAATTGAGTTCCAAAGTTCCAAGGAAACAGCAATGTGAACAGAAGAAGAATTAGAAGTTTTATGTGTGCAATAGCATAATGATGTTGGGAGTGTGTGATTTAGTGAGACTTCTATAGTTCCTGTGTTATAAATCCTTGAAGATTAGTGCAGATAAACTGAAGAGATTAGCATGGAGTGCTTTATAGTGTGAAAATGAGTAACAGTGTTATAATTATTTGTAGTTATGGATTGTAAGTGATCACTAGATCTAATTACCAATCTGAACCCCATCTTTAGTCACTGATACACGTGACAATATCGTGAGTGCACTCCCGATTACAAGCAATTGGGGCAAGAAGAATACAGAGGTGATTCTATACAAGAGAGAAACAGTTGCAGGTTTGAATACCAGTCCTTCTGTGAGAAAATTCAGATGCAAACAAATGGCACTGCTAAAACTGATGTAGGACATTATGACAAAGTTATTGCAACTGTATTCTTGTACAGTGAAACTTGTCTGCATTGTCCACTTGTAGTTCTTCTTGAGCCTGGCCACCTTACACAGGTGACCAACTTATAGACTATAGCATTAAAAGTTTCCAAATGGCACTGTGCTGGCAAATTGATAGTAGCAGCAGTAATGAATGGTCACAGAATATCAGCTGTTCCAGCAAGTTCCACGCTTCCTCATCTTTATTGGCTGTTATAAATATTTATTTATAAAGGTGTGAAGTATAAATAGAACTCACTTTTATTCTTTAACAACAAAGAGGAATAACATGTTTTCTTCAATTCTAAAGGGTTCTGACAATAATATATTCCACTTAGGATTACTGGGTTTCTGGATGTTACCCGTTGTCTAGTGTTTCAAACAGAACACAGTATTTTGGAGCCACTAATTGTCCAGTGACTGAGACTTGGTCTTTCTGGCAGATAGAACTGGGTAGATGTCTGAAGATGGAAACAAAACCATTTTCTGACATGGTGTGGTCTGTTTGAAATACCAGACAATGAAGAAATTTCAGGAACTTGTAAATGCTTACTTTGCTTTATTATTTATTTTATTTTTTTTTGTAAATAGACGTTAAACAGAGAACTTAATGATCGGTGCTGAGAAGAGAAAAATTGAAAACCTAAATAACAACCAGTATTGATATGGCTTACTCAAATAGTATTAAAAGTAGAAGCAACTTAAATTATAGACTGAGGTAGATGTGAAAATATATGAGGTTGTGGAGAGATTTTGTGACTTTATCTACATCATTATACCCCTCTTTGGAAAGAATGTCTAAAGAAGAAATAGAGTACAGTCAAGCGGGAAGAGAAATTACTGCAGAATAAAAAAACTCTCTGATTTATGTTTCTCTTTTAGCATTATTATGATGTATCAGTAAAAAGGACTGTTATAAGTCAGACTCAGTTAAGAAAAACAGCAAATTATTGCAGAACCACTTCAAAGTATAATATTGAAATTGGTCTTATGTTGTGGGGATGTGAACTAAATCAAACTAGCGTAGTTTAAGGTCCTATATGAAGACTTTGTTATTAGTAGTGTTCAGTCTTCAGTTTGTGTTATGGGAAAGTAACGAATTCATTCATTCACTCACTCAGTTAACCAGTCATACACTAGATTATGTGGCTAGTTATTTTTTTTATATATGGCTCTGCAGCCCTTGTGGACCTTGAGCACGTTCTCTGTTTTTAGTCCATACACAATTGGTAGGACACCTTAGACAGGGGATCAGCCCACGCAAGGCCTCTGCCTATGCAGAACAATGCAAACACAGAATAAATGCACACAGACATCCTGCCTTGATTAGGATTCGAAACCACGATCCCACTGTTCGAGTGGGCGGAGGTGGTTCATGTCTTAGCCGGCACAGCCACTGTGATTGGCCAGGTGCCCAGTTATATTTACAAGTGCCCTGTTTGCATGTAGTAATATCTGACAGTCATATTACAATATGTGTATTGCACAGGATGTGGAGGCATTCTGAAGCAGCAACAGGGCACAATCCAGTCTCCAAACTACCCATTGGTTTACCCAAATGATCACACATGTCGGTGGATAATTGTTGGGGCACTTAACACTGTGGTGCAACTAACTTGGCAGTCATTTCGTCTGGAGGGTAACCCTTACAGAGGTAACAGAGATGACTGCCCTTATGACAAGGTGGTCGTGTTTGATAACAGCTCTGTGCCTGAACATGGTGGAATCATGGGCATGTGAGTATGAATAATGGTAATGCAGGTTGAATGTAGACCTCTCTTAGTTTCTGAATGATAGTAGCTTACGGCAGTGATTCCCAGACTTGTTGAACCATTTTACCCATTTGGTAAAAAATTTGTGACAAAAGTCCACACCAGAATTAGAAAGTGAGGTATAGTAGTTCCTTTAACGATAAGGAAATTAATAATGCATAGGTTCTGTTTTGTTTAGTTGATGTGTAGTGACTTGTAGTATTTGAGGTTCTCTCATCAGTGGCTATGAAGAGTTCCATCTTCTGGGATATAATGCTGTGTAGCAATTGATGTTTTGGAGTAATGCATAACCTCTGTGTTGTTCTGAAATGTTGTTTTAATTTCAACAGACTACACATTGTTACTTCAAATCCTCTACACATTGTTTTATTCCAGATTATGTAACTCTTATTGTAATGGTTTCTTTAAAGCTGCAGGTACTACACTTGTCAGGATCTTTGGGACCTAATGAAAGTCTGAAGCTAGCTCTAGTCAGGTGAAAACCAGCCTTTGTGTCAGTTTACATTAAGTGGAAGACTTACTTGAAGGATGTAGTGGTTAGAGTTTTGTATAGCAGAAGGCATTGGTCATGCCTTATGTATTTAATCTCTCATGGATGATTGCTGTTTACTTCATTACAGAAACAGCCTTCAGATTTAAAATTTGAATATGAAATTTGTTTTTAGGCTTATGATTGTAATGGATTTCTCTCATTACATTGTGAGACTAATGGTACTGTACTTAAAAGGATTTAAAAACTTAGACTGTGACATATCCGAAGGATTTAAATGCCAGAACTATTGAGACAAAATCTGTAGTTTTTTTTATAAGATGATGCCTTGGCAAATTGTTTTATTCCCAACTACTGTGAACAGTCAATATCAAATCCAAACAAGTATATCATGTCTTGTCCAGAAAACTGGTTAAAGCAGTAACACTTTTGACTTATATTTAGGAGATGCCCAGTTGAATCTTGGCTGGGACAACATCTAATCTGACTGAGGTTTTTCACAGTATATCTCAGTCCTCCTGGGCAGATGATAGGACAGTCCCTCTAAGCAGTCCTCAGTTACTTCCATTCTTTTCAGTTCGCTAATCATATATCACCTTACTTTTCGATATATTGTAAGAATAGTATGAGGTAGGAAGGTGCTGTTAAGTAAATCATAAATTGTAAATGAACAACAGTGTAGTTGGTGTTAGCCTTTTATTGCTGAATCTTTTTGTAGCTGTAGAAAATTTAGACAGCAAGTCTATGAAATGGTACTGTAGTATTGATAGTATTGATTAACCTTTATGAATGTGATGATAACAAAAGTATGGGACATTTTTTGGCTACCAAATATTATAAGAAGTACATATGTCATGAATGTGTCAGCATCATTATGTGCACCAAATTGAAAAGTTCTTTACACAGTGACAATACATTTTAATGAAATGTTACAAAGTGTTATGTACAAGTCTCATATGCGTGCTGTTATCACACCCATTAATGAGTTGCTTTCACCTTATGTGGCATCATCAGTGATGTCACTTAGGTCTTTGATTGGCAGTGGTTTGTCTGTCATATGGAAGCTGAGGCAACGATAAGCTCCTTTAAACATGCCATCCTCACTGTTGTCACATCCCTTAAACAGAACTCCAGCAAAGGGAGGGCATTAATGTAGTTCCTGACATAAATGCAGGACCTTACAATGCCTCTAGGTGCAACAGAGAAGACTGTTCACCTTATTTGGCCACTATAAATTCAAGTTTCATGAAGAGGTGTCACATCTACCATTACCTCAGCAAGCTACTGGTACAGAACCACTGTAGCTGCTTTGCTATGGTGGAAGTTAATTTGCATGAATTTCATAGCACTGGTGTTTCTTTTGCCCTCCCTCACTATTCTTTCGCTTCACTCCTTTATCTTTCCTTTCTTGGTGGACCAGGTTCTTTCCATAGGGGTCCCTGGTTCTGGCAGGGTCTCTGCCACCCTCCTTTGCTCAGCAGTATTGGTCCCAGAGGAGGTGGGCCTCCCCTTTGAAGACCAACTATGGGTTCAATATGGCCCCTTCTCCCTGCTGGGATTCTGCTTCAGGATCTTTCCGGACCTTAACATTTCCTTGAGAACATCCTGTAAAAATCCTGTACTTTGGTCCCCTTGATAGCTCTGTGGGAGTCCTGGTCTATAAGAAGGATCAGTCTCTGGCCTTGCTTGTCAAGGATCCTCCAATGTCAGTATGAAACCCTGGTTTGAGTCCTTCAATTCATTTCACTGGCTCATCAGGAGTCGTGGCAACTTTATCCTTAGTTAGGTTCGTGGCATACGTAAGAACTTCTGTTCTATGGTAGTAGGCCAGGATGAAGAGCAATAAAATAATAAAATAGAAAGTTGCAGCAGTGTGAGAAAATGTATACTCAGGTACATATTACCGAAACAGGTGTAATAGTTAGTACTGAAATAATTATGTGACACTCTAGTCAGGAGGATTTTTAAAGATTTATGCCAAATATATGTGCAGATATTTGAGAGTTTACTGCTTGAATGCAGTGATATGTGGTTGAATTGTCACCCTTTCAAAGTAGAATGCAAAAACTTGCGGCTGACAAAGTGCTATGCTTCAGGGCACTGTGTAAATTTCCAAACAGATTTGAGTGAGCTGTGTAGAATATCTTGAAATATAACATTTTTTTGCACCATTGTTACAGTTACTGTGGCAGCACTCTTCCCCCTGTACTAACCACAACAGGCAATGTGATGTCAATTATTTTCAAAACTGACTACAGTGCCTCCAGAGAGGGTTTCTCGGCAACATACACAACTTTGGACTCTTCAAGAAGTGAGTTCGTTGGATTCTTGTTTCATTACATTCCTGAACTTTAACTTAGTTTCCAGAAGGAAAAATAATGTAACAGAGAGATACATGTTGTCTGTGCATGAGTGATCCTAAATAGTTTTCTAATGGAAAGACTAACTTTCATGAACCTCATTGTGAAAATTCTGCCAGAGGGGATTACTGTATGGCTTTAAGACATCGCAGGTGGGCGACATCAAAAACTATGATTTCTGTCCCATACATTGCGTACAGGTAACATCAGTCAATGTTTTGTCAGCTGAGTCAGTGTTTGTTGTGTGGGTGCTGATTTGGATCATGTGTTGGCACAAGGTTACTATAATTAGTTAACTTACACAGTTTTTTTATTTAATAATCTAATTGCTATTGCAGTCAGATCACCGAGTGATGGAAAATACACTTGAAACAGATACTGCTTCAGAAATGACAAGATTTTGGGCCAGATAATTTAAGTTCAGTAGATATATCTGTTGAAGTGGAATATAAATACAGATTTTTCACAAATTTTTCATAAACATGAGTTCAAAGGAAAGCTTGTTTTTCAGAGATGTGTTACAATACAAAATTTCAGGGCTCTACAGTTGTCCTGTTGTCACTAAGACCTCAGGAGTCTGTGACCACCATGTTGGTAATATTAGTGACAGCATTAAAACATATGAAGGTTAGGTGACCTGTAATGTGTTGATTTCCTTTGTGTCATGCTTACATATCACTTAACAGCCATATTGGATGAGAAGAAACATTTTATTGTAATACAAAACAAAAACAAATGAATATAGATCACTATTACCAACTTGAACATTTTTACATTACCAGATTCTCAACATTCCTCCTTAATTTCAAAATGTTACAGTATTGTCACGTGTTGGGTGTATAACGCGACAAATAACTTCACGCTTTGGTGGATATAGCGAATTTTATTCCACATTTGCTCTTACAATCACACAATTTACAGATTCACAATTACTGCTATCTGCAGTATCACAAATACTAGGCTGCAAATGCCAGAATACAACTGACTGGTTTCTGGCTAACTCGTTACTCTCCGCTGGCTAGATTGAGAACTCGAGAACTTGGAACTGTACCTTGTAACTTGAGAACTAACTTCGGCGGCTGATACGCTTTGGACTCCCTGCTGCGGCTGTGTAGTTTCCTTATATAGCCTCAGCGCTTGCCTGTTACATAATGAGTGCCTTGTCACAGTAGGAACCGGTGCCACATCACCGTGTTATCCGCGTCACAGCTGCATTGCGCATTACGTCACCGTGCGGAGGTGGGTGGGGGGTGACGGAGCGCTGACTCACCCGCCACATCACTGCTGGGGGGGTGTTCTCCGTTGCGCAACATGTCACAATATTATTAGCTGTTTTACAAAGTTAAATTGAATAACCCTTAGTAATTTTGGTCTTCAGACTACAAAATTAGTACATGTAATTAAAATTTTCTCAGTCTTATCAAAATCAGACTTATTTCTTCTTAAGTATAATGTCTCTAAACTTGGTAAATTTCTCTGGTGATGGTTTTGTTGAAATGTCTGCCACATGAGTTTCAGTATTACAATATTTGATTGAGAACAGTTTCTCTTTCAGTTGTTCACTTATGTAGTGATACCTAACGTCTGTGTGCTTAGTCCTACGCGTCACTTGTCCAGATTCTATTAGCTTGATTGCACTTGATTGTTGACACACAGTTCAGCTTCCACCCTTTTTCCTGTCAACTCCTCTATCAACGTCTTTAGATATTTCACTTCTTTACAGCACTCAGCTGCTGCAATATATTTGGCCTCAGTGGTTGATAATGCAACAATACTCTGTTTCCTAGAGCACCGTGATATTGGGTCCCCTGACATCATAATTACGTATCCCGTTACACTCTTCCTATCCTTTACATCCCCTGCATAATCAGCATCACTGAATGGTTCCAGTTTCACAGTTTCGGAGTCAGATGAGGTATATTTTATTCCTGAATCTCGCGTACCTTTCACATACCTAAGGGTCCTTTTAACATTCTGAACAGCTATTTTGTCAGGGTTTTCCAAGGTTCTACTTTCCACATTTACAGCGAATGCCATATCGGGCCTGGTTTAGAAGTCACATGTATCAGGCTTCCTACAGCTTCTCTGTAAGGAAATCTTGTGACATTTTCTCCTTCATCATTTGTTCGAGGGGTCGTGGCCATGGATGTTTTAATTTCTCGACTTTCTTGCATGTTGTATTTTTCCAACATTTGGCTTGCATAATTGGTTTGAGAGATATGTATCCCATCTGGTTGCCTCTCAATTTGTATTGACTTTTGGATTTGTGGTCTTTGTTATCTGGAATTGATTTTCCAGTTTCAGCAAAATTTCCTCTATTTGTCTTTCATCCTCTCCCATGATTGTCCCATCATCCACATGAATGGCCATGAACAAACTATTGGCATCATTCTTAAACTGCATTGGTCAGATTTTAGTTGGTTTAGACGTTCTTCTTTCAGAAAGGTTGTCAACTTCTTGTTCCTATTCGATGGTGCTTGTCTTAGGCCATATAATGCCTTTTTCAGGAAACATGTTGCCAGTATTCTTGTATCCTTCTGGTATCTCCATGTAGTTTTCCTCCTCAAGGTCTTCATACAGGAAGGTAGTCTTCACATCAAAGGTTTGCATGTTCATATTCTTACGTGCTGCTATGGCAAACAGTACTCTAAGAGAATTCATGTCGACAACTGGGCTAAAGGTATCGTTGAAATCTGTTTCCCCTTCCTTTTGTTGACATGCTCTCACAACCAGTCTGGCTTTTTTGTCTTCCATCATCCTTTATTTTGAAAACCCATTTACTGATCAGAATTTTGTTGCCTATTGCTTTCTCTCTGTTTATATACAGGGTGTCCCAGGAGGAATGGACCAAACTTCGGGAGGGTGTTCCGTATGTTAAAGTATGCCGATATAACCCAAAACACCTATGTCCAAAGTTGAACGGTTTCGGAGATAATAGCCCAAGAAAAGTGTGGTCTTCTTGCAGGTCCACACACTGTACCTCTCAGCTGAGAAGCCTTATCTGTGTTTGTCCTTGAGTGCGGTGATACACCCTAGCCGTGCTTATGTAGTTGGCTTTATCAGAACACGTAGTCAGTACATTACGTCAGCACTTGCCATTCATGTGTCATGTATAGTGCTTGGAAACCCTAAGGACAATTATGACATGGCGAGCGAGTATTTTGTACTTCAATTTTATGGCTTCATGTCACTCACAAGTTAGTTTGATGTTACGTACATTATTAACATTACAGAATCCACATATTCCTGCCAGTTTTAATATGTATTTTATAATCAACAAGTGTGCAACGCCGGTCAAAATTTGACACTTCTCTGGCCATTATCTCCGTAACCGTTGAACTTTGGACATAGGTGTTTTGGGTTATATCGGCATACTTTAACATAAGGAACACCCTCCCGAAGTTTGGTCCATTCCTGCTGGGACACTCTGTATATCGAAGATTTTTTTTTGGTAGAGCGAATCCTTTTCCTCTTTAATGGCTTTCTTCCACTTCTCGCTGTCTCCGCTCTCCATGCACTCGTCATATATATAGGTGAGCATACCTTCCTTTTAACTCTCTGTGTGATAGTCTCGGTACTTTGGGTGTATTTGAATGTTTCTTCTTGGTCTCAATGCATATCCATGTTCGTTTTGTCCATTGTTTTTCCTTCCATTATCCTTGTGGTCAGCATTTTCATTTTCTTCATCCTCTTCAGTATCTGTTGGTTCTTCTTCACTGTTGTCAGCTTCGGGTTCTTGCTGCATTTCACTATCTTCCTGATCTGGAGTATTTGGTTTGTCCTCTGGATCCATCACTCTTTCCATTTCCTTTTGTTTATTTGTTGTCACAGGTTTACTTGTGAATGTCACATCTCTGGAGACATAGGTCCTTTCTGTATTTGGATCCCATATTCTGTAGCCATTTGTATTTTATCCAATGAATATTCCTTTCTTGCTACGACTGTCCAACTCTTTCAGTGGTCCAAGAATTTTAGTGTACATTTCCAGCCAGATGTGGTCTTTTACCATACCAATTTTCCACTGGCATTCCATTCACTGTCACTGTTGGACTTCTGTTTAGCAGGTATGCAGGAGTGAGTACAGCTTCACCCCACATTCTCTTACTTAAACCTGAGTCAAAAATCAATGCTCTTGCCTTTTCCACAATGGTACGGTTCATCAACTCTTATTTTCTAACAGGTATATCTTACAAAAATGCGTATAGTCATCCAAACATGTAAGGAAGTATTTCTTATTGTCAAAAGTGGTGGGATCAATTGGTCCGCACGCATCACTATGAATTATCTCTAATGGCTTTCCAGCCCTAACTCTTTCTGTATCAAATGGGAGACTCACTTGTTTGGCCTGCATACAAACTGCACATATATCAACATGTTTACACTTGCTCACACTTTCTGGTATCCCTTGGCATATCTCCTCTAGTTTCCTAAGATTCGCATAACTTATGTGACCTAGCTTTCTGTGCCAGTCTACACTTATATCTTGCTGAGTCATCATAGCTTCATTCATCGCGCTAAAGTTAATTACAAACAATCCATTTTCATCCTTTTTTCCTTCGATTACAACATATTTGTCCTTCAGTTTCTGGACTTTCTCTTTTGTAAACAACACTTCTCCACTATTTTCTGTAATACAGTGCACTGACAGCAGATTTTTGCTGAGTTCTGGAACATATGAAACGTTTTTCAAACTACACTCTTTAAATTCCAAATTGCCTATTTCTTTTGCAGTCATACTTTGATTTTTCTTTGCTACCTTTATACATTGAGTATACTGTTTAGTATGTATCAAATCAGTCTTCACATTTGTCATATGACATGTACTACCACTATCCACTACATACATTTTGTCTTTTTCGCTTTCATCACTCACGTGGGTTTCTGCTGCTTTAGCTAGAAAATTGACCTTGCTTCTTTTATTCCTATCTTTAAAATAACAGTCCTTTTTACCATAGTTCGTTTTCTTACATACTGTACATTGTTTTCTTATATCACTGTCCTTATTACTAAAGTAACAGTCCTTTTCAGAAAGATTATTCCTTTTACAGATAGAGCAATTTCTCTTACCTTTGTTGGGGCAGTTGATCTGGGCATGACCTATTTGATTACAATTGAAACACTTGAAAGGAGTTTTACTTTTGGTTTTAGTTACTGTCTTAAAAGCTATGCTTTCCTCTTCTTTAGTTGTCACCTTGCACTTCACTTCTTCCAACATCGACCTGGCCACCAGGTTGTCAAGGGTTCTGTCCACGGTCACCATTGAGTCCCAGGTGGTGCTGAAGTGTTTGTAGTCTTCTGGTAGAATCGTTGTTATTTTTGTCATGATCATGTTTTCATCAACGTTTTGGTTCAGTTGATGAAGTTTGAAGGCAATGTTCTGCACATGACTTATATTTGTCATCATATCCCTAGTTTTGTCATACGTGAAGTTGTAGAAGTCTTGTAGCAGAAGGCACTTCTGTTGATAGGTGTCTCGCTGATAAATTTGCTTCAAGTGTTTTACATTTCTTTCGTGTTGTGCAGTGTGGGTCTTCACGTGTTTCTCTATCATTCTCACTATGTAGTATTGGCACTTTGCATCTCATATCTTCCATTTCCTTATATTTTCTTTGTCTCCTCCTTGGTCACTTAACAGGTTGCTGCCATCAACAATGTTTATCAGTTCTTTTGCACGCATCAGAATCTTGATTTCAAAATGCCACAGTGGAAATGAGTCGGCATCCTTCAGTTTTGGCAGATGAGTTACCTCTTCTATCTCTGTGGTTGCCATTTTTTCGTTATTCTTCTTCTGTCTTATCCTTTTTTTTTCTTTCTTTCCTTTTTTAGTTTTTGAGCAAATCTGGGCCCATAACCTGTTGATTTTCTTTGTGTTGTGCATACATATCACTTAACAGCCATATTGGATGAGAAAAAACTTTTTATTATAACACAAAACAAAAACAAATTTAATAGATCACTATTACCAACTTGAACATTTTTACAATACTAGATTCTCAACATAATGAACATAATTTACATTTTAGTTTCTTGATTCCCATTAATTGGCTTTACTTAGCAATAGATAATAAATAATTTGGAAGCACAGCAAGTATTGATGCCTAGGAATAGTAATAATCTGAAAAATAAGTTCAGTATTAAACTCAAAAGGAATGAAATCAGGAAATCATCATGTCATTCAGGTCAAGGTTATTTATCTGGTTATATTTTTTCAAAGTAAATGATTGTATATATAGGGCAGGTAGGAGATGGGGTAGTATAGTTGGCATACTCACTGGCTATAGGCTGGATGACTGAGGGGTTGGAGTTTCAGTCCTGGTAGGGTCAAGAATATTCTCTTCTCCAAACCATCCATACTGGCCCTGAGGTCCACCCAATCTTCTATCCAGTGGGTACTGGGGGCTCTTTCCCTGGGGGTAAAGTGGCTGGGTTTTGAAGCTGACCACTCGTCTGCAACTAGTGCTGAGGTCAAGAAAATGTGGAGCTATACATCCACTCCCCCATATGTCTTCATGGCATAGTGCTTAATTCAATGAGCACAGGGACAACTTTACTTTATGTATAGGGCAGGTTCGCTCAGCAGTGGCAGAAATTTATCTCAAAATATAAGTGTAAGATTTGAGGTGTTCACGGCAGTGACTATGAAGAGTGCTATCTTCTGGGATGTCTATAGACAGACACCTATGGATTTCTTATACCCTGAAGTTTGAGGTGATATGTTCCTCCAAAACGTTGGTTAACAAAATATCTACATGACACCACATCCCAGCAGATGGCATTCCTCAAAATGTAAGTTAGATTTTGTGGGAGTATAGGAGGTCAGATGGGATTGAGGTAGCACCGAACCAGCTGGTGAATATACATTTTTCTATGGAAAGGGGAATGAGAATCATGAATTAGGCACAGGTTTTTTTGTACATAAGATAATCATATCAGCAGTTAAGAGAGTAGAGTTTGTTAGTCATAGGATGTCATACATAATACTAAAAGGTTGCTGGTGTGATATCATCGTTCTGAATGTTCATACCCTAACAGAAGATAAAACTGATGATATGAAGGACAGGATCTATGAAGAACTAGAACATGTATTCGATAAATTCCATAAATAACATATGAAAATTTTGTTAGGAGATTTCACTGCCAAAGTAGGTAGGGAAGACATTTTGAAACCAACAACTGGGATTGAGAGTTTAGAAGAAATTAGTAGTGATAATGGAGTTAGAATAGTAAACTTTGGCACATCCAAAAGATCTTATTGTCAAAAGTACGGTGTTTCCAAATCATAACATTCAGAAATTTACTTGGATATCTCCTGAAGGAAAGACGCACAACAAAATTGACCATAATTTGATAGAAAAGAGATGACATTAAAGTATACTTAATGTCTGATCATTCAGGGCAGTAGATTGTGATACTGACCACTATCTGGTGTTTGAAAAATTAGGGAGAGATTGGTAGTGATTAAATAAAAAACAGACAGGGTTCATATGGAGTGGTTAAATCTCAAGAAATTAAACAAGGTAGAAAGCACAGAGCAGTATTGTGTTGAAATCTCAAATAGATTTGCAGCTTTGGAAAACTTAGACACTGAGGTGGTTATTAATAAAGCTTGGGCAAGTGTTAGATAGAATATTAAAATTTCTGCCAAAGAGAGTCTAGGTTATTATGAACTGAAGATGCATAAGCCATGTTTCAATGAAAGATGCTCAAAATTATTAGACCAAAGGAAACAGGCCAAATTGCAGTGGTTACAGGATCCAAGCAAAATAAATGGGGATAATGTGAAAAATATAAGACCTGAAACCAGTAGGCATTTCAGGAACAAAAAGAGGGAATATCTGAAAGACAAAATTGATGAGCTTGCAATGAACAGTAAGAACAAGAACATTAGAGACCTGTATAGAGGAACAAATGACTTTAAGAGGGGTCACCAACCTAGAAATAACTTGGTGAAGGATGAGAATGGTGATTTGCTTGCAGATTCCTAGAATATTTTGAATAAATGGAGAAACAACTTCTCTCAGTTATTGAAAGTACATAGGGTCAGTGATGTTAGGCAGGTAAAATTACATAAAACTAAGACGTTAGTACCTTATCCTAGCCCTTTTGAGGTTGAAATTGCCATTGTAAAGTTGAAACGGTTTGAATCGCCAGGTAGTCATGAAATTCTGGTAGACTGATTCAAGCAGGAGGTGAAATATTACGTTCTAAGATCCGTAAGCTAATTAATTCTATTTGGAATAAGGAAAAATTGCCTAATCAATGGAAGGAGTCTATTATTGTACCGGTTCACAAGAAGGGTGATAAAACTGACTTCAGTAATTATCATGTGATGTCACTGCTATCAACTTGATGCAAAATTTTATCCACTATTCTTCTTTCAAGGTAAAATCCACACATAGAAAGATCGTCAGTGTGGGTTTCACATAACAGATCAACTACTGTTCAGATCTTTTGCATTCACCAGATACTGGAGAAAGAATGGGAGTACAATGAGACAGTACATCACCTATTTGTAGACTTGAAGAAAGCCTATGATTCAGTTAGGAAGGAAGTATTGTACAATATTCTGAATGAGTTTGGGCTGCTCATGAAACTAGTTTGGCTGACTGAAATGTGTTTGTCCGAAACATGTAGTGAAGTTCTTATGGATAAACATTTGTCTGATAATTTTCCTCTCTAGAATGGTCTGAAACAAGGAGATCTGAGAAAACCAGGTGCAGCTGAAATTAAGTGGGACACATCAGCTGTTGGTGTATGCTGATGATGTGAATATACTGAGTGATAATAAAGATACCATAAAGAAAAACACACAAACTAGAAAGGAGGTTGGTCTGGGAGTAAACACAGAGAGAACTAAGTATATATTGCTGTCTCCTCACTAGAATTCAGGGTAAAATGGTGACATAAATATAGCTAACAGATGTTTTGAAAATGTGGCACAGTTCATATATTTTGGAACAACAGTAACAAATTAAAATTTGATTCAGTAGGAAATTAAGGGGAGAGTGAATTCAGATAATGCTTGCTACCATTCAGTCCAGAACCTTTTGTCTTCTTGCCTGCTGTCTAAAATCGTAAAAATTTTAATATACAAAAATTATAATTTTGCCTTTGGTTCTGTATGGGTGTGAAACTTGGTCTCGGACATTAAGGGAGGAACATAGACTGAGGCTGTTTCAGAACAGGGTGTTGAGGAGAATATTTGTGCCGAAGGTAGATGAAGTGACAAGGAGGTTGGAGAAAACTGCATAATGAGGAGCTTCACAACTTGTTCTCTTCGCCATGTATAATTAGAATGATCAAGTCAAGGAGGATGAGGTAGGCAGGGATGTAGCATGAATGGGGGAGAAGAGGAATGCATATAGCATTTTGGTGGGAAAGCCAGAAGGAACGAGATCACTAGGAGATCAAGGTGTAGGTGGGTGGACAATATTAAAATGGATCTTAGGGAGATAGGATGGGATGTTGTGGATTTGATTGATCCGGCTGAGAATAGAGACCATTGGAGGGTTCTTGTGAACATGGTAATGAGCCTTTTGGCTCCATAAAATGTTCGGAAGTTCTTGAATAGCTGCATAATTTGCAGCTTCTCAAGAAGGGCACAGCTCCATGAGTGAGTGAAATGATTAAATTATGTATAAGAAATTTTACTTGTTTTTGTATGTGGGTACAAATGTAATATTACTTTGAGAAAATAGGAGAGTGTCAAGGAAGAAGTGCACTCCTTTGGAAATTTGGTAAGATGCATCAGAATTAACTTCTTGCTTAAATTTAGTTAGACAATAGCTCTTCCTAATGGTGGAGGATAACTCTAGTTTTTATGAGCACCTGATTCTATTAAGCTTCTAATAGAAGAAGTTACCAACACTTATCATTAGGAAATCTTTAACTGATAGGGTTCATTAATTCTCCTGAAAGCAAAATATTCCTGTATATTAACACCTTGCAGACCAAGCACCCTTTAAAATGTTTTTCGCTTTTAAACATGGCGGACTGTTCGCGTGTTAACAGGCTTTTAGAACACAATAAGTTGCAACACACTATACATTGCTCTGGCGCCACCTACATTGCACGCAACTGCCTGCAGATGCGTGATAAGACTCTGGAATGTTTAGTTAGCAGTCAGTAACTTGACCTCACTGTTTACTTAACCGACTATGAAGGAAAATGCTTTGCCTTCTTCAAGCTGTGTGTGTCAGCCAGTAGCTAGTGGGGAGAATGGATCAAAGACAAATTCTCCTCCGATGACCTAGCTGACCTGCCTTGTGGGACGCATAGTAATGGATTAATTGTCATTCAGACAGCGACAGTGATGGGGGACAACAAAGAGTTGTGGCCACAGACAGTAAAAGTGACAGTAGCTCCGACGATAATGTGGTTAATAATATTGCGTGTAGTAACATTGCAGGGACAACAAAAAATCTAAAAAAAAATCTAAACCCTGATTCAAAATTGATATACAAAGCATTTCTGATGAATGTGGCAAAGGCCTGGGCTACAGTCCAGATGTTGGCGGCAGAACCAGGGTCACATAAAGACTTAGTACGACCGGGCCCATCAACTCCCACCCCACAAAGGCCTCATGTGGACCCCCCAGGGCGACTCTTCTGTGATATGCGGAAAAATACACCCCCGTGAAAATTGTGAACAGTGAACATTCCAAGGGGCAGAATACTTCTAGGCAATGCCGTGTTTGCATAGTTCACAAAAAAGGGAGTATGTATATATTTGCAAGTTCTGTGTAATGCCACTTCACAAAGGGGAAAGTTTCCAGAAATATCACACCCTAAGCACTTCTAGGAGCGTTGGTAAGTGTTCTCCAAAAATTTTAGTTCAAAAAAATAATTAGGAGATTTTATATTAATTTTTAAAGTGAACAGTGCACAAGTTAGGGTAGTATGTTTAAAAATGCCGGTCCCCAGGGTGATTTAAATATTTAAATCACCGGTCCATGAAGTGTTAAATGCATCTGTGTCAGCTACTATAAGCAAATTTTGGCAGGGATATCAGTTGAAAATTGTTCAAGATGTAGATGACACGCTTTATGTTGCAGTGTGTGGTGGGACATACTTCACCAGTAAGGGCATACTGCAATCTCCAAACTACCCCAACAACTACCCTCACAACAAGGACTGCCAATGGATTATATCTGTTCCTACTGGACAGCAGATCAAGTTGAATGTTACAGACTTTATTTTAGAGGGAGGTTCCAACTGTCGCTATGACTACCTTGAAATCAGGTGACTATCTTTAAAATGGATGAAATTTCCAGTTTAGCCTACTTCCTTTCTTCAAGGAATGTAGAGAGAAAGAGAGAGAGACAGCGAGCGATTGCCTGCCTATCTCTATACGTCCAGCAGTTCAACTTTTGAATCAGTTTTAATGAAATTTGGCAAGAACATCATGCCATTGGAGACCACCCCCCACCTCAGTATTAACATCATGGGCACACAAACTTTTGAAGTGGGAGTGACATTAATGCCATTTAATGTGGGGTCCTGGAATTGTGGATGTTAGTAGAGTTTCAGTAAGTTATATAGGTTGGGTAAAGGTAGTTTCTTATAAAACATAACGCAACATAAATTTTAAAAATTGTGTTTAGTTTTCATTTTTATGAAAGTAACTAATGAATTACGAAACAGGAGTACAAACTATTATTTGAAGGTGAATTGTAAACATTCCTACAGATTTTGTATGCAAGGCAATTTATAAATCAACAGTTACAGACGTGGCAATGGTGAAACTTTGAGGTAATATTGAAATTTCGGGACCTCCCACATCCTAACACACAGCTTCGCTGGTCTAACAGACAAGAGACAACTCCCACCTCATAGCAGGATATTTATACAGCGCTTGCAGTCTGGCTGTCTAGAGACCAACACAAGCACCAGCCAATCAGCGCTCACAACGGCAGCTCCATTGCCAAGCTCCGCCCAGTGGTAATGGTATAAAAATGTGGGCCTGCTGAGCAGTGGGCAGTCTTACATCAGTCTTCATAAGTCATACACTTCACTGCGAGTACAAGCAGCAACACAGTTCTAGCTCTCCAGTAACAGCGCTGAGACAGCAGACTGCCAGCGCATGCACCATAGGCAGCTGATTCTACCTGCGCATGCACCATAGGCAGCTGATTCTACCTGCGCATGCATCACTGCACACCAGCTAGTCTGACTCACTGCCGCAGCAGGACAAGGGCATCGGGCTGCGACACGAAAGACTCATCTGTGCAACTGGCCCTTTTCAGGGACAGCAAATTTTCACCAACACCATTGGACTGAGCTGGCCGCTATGGAAGGAGTTGCTACTGGTACCCTTCAGGCAAGCTTCCTGCTCTAAGTGCAGTGAACATTTACTGTTACAGATTCAAGTGGCTATCTGAGCAACATTGACATCACACAGAACATATTAACTCAGAATCATGTAATTAGGTGTATTATGAACTTTCAGTACTTAAATGTGAAATTAACAACACATCATTTGGAAAACCAGGAAGTCTGTGCAGTAGAACAGTAGTCTTTATGAGTTGTACTCAGTTCCTTCTGCCTTTTGTATCTATTCAGTTAAATATCGGTGTTGTTGTAAATTGTTTATACAAAACACCATGCAGAAGCTTCATGACACTGATAGCAGCCACAGTTGTGATATAATTATGATGATGACAGAGAGCCATAATAACAACAACAATAGAAGTCACGATAACAGTAGTAAATTATCCTTAAGAAGAGTACAGTTTGAAGATGCCTGAAAAACAGTGTGCTGAAATAATATTTGGACTTCAGAGGAAGGAAACAAGAGGTGGCAGGAGGAGCTGGCATAATGGAGAAGGGTGAGATGGGTAGGGTTATATACTATGCATGGGGGAGGTAACAGATGCATTCAAAATTATGATTAGAGAATGTGAGAGAAGGAGACTACTTAGAAAACCTACTATTATATATGAGGATCATGTTGAAGTGGAGCTGGAAGGAATAGGGTTTATCTATGTAGTCCATGATATGGCAGTAGGCTCTTTTAAACATGGTACTGAATCTTTAGGTTTCATAAATGGCAGACACTTTTGAAAATATTTGAGCAACTATTAGTACCTTACGATGGATTCTACTTAGGTACTTAGGCACTTTGTTAATAATAAATTTAAAAAATAATAGTGTTAATAACAATAAAGTAATGACAAAGAGAACCATACTGATGATGATGATGATAATGAGTGATGGTGGTGGCAGTGGGTGGTGGTGATGTTCAGTAGTCAACCTAGCATTGCTAACTACTCAAGGGACTATGGTGACTGTGAGTGACATTTGTTTTAAATAATGTTTGAGGCTGCTAATGAAGCAAAAGGCTGGATCCAGTGCAAAAACTGTACAATTTCCTATGGGAGCAGTTGGAATGTGTGGCACTGCACTGCAATCAGTATCACTGATCAGCATTCATAATCAAAATATAGTTTCACGGGAGCTGAGTGTTGGGGGATTTCTTTGCATAGCCTACACCTGCCTTTTCTAAAGTCTGGATTGTTTGGGAAGCCACTCAACTGATGACAAAACCTCAGGTCTTTCATGAAATTGCTGGAAACTTCCAGTGGGTGATTTCATGGGGTTATACTGTAATATGAATTTTATTTGTATTTTGCACATTTGTAAATTACCATAAAATATGTCCACAGCTAAAGGAAGCACACCACTTTTTGTTGACTACAGCTGGTTCTACTATCTGTTTTGGTAGCTTGTGATTCTGGATGACAGTGAATATAACATATTTCATTTGTTTCCCATGTCGTTTTTTCCTTGCAAAATGATAAAAAAAAATTCTGGGTTTTGTTTTGTTTAATATTTTGTTGAATTGCAGGTTCAAGGAGTCTAATGTTTTCTCAATTATTGGTGTTGTTTTGAGCATGTGTGTGCATGTGTGTGTGTGTGTGAGAGAGAGAGAGAGAGAGAGTACATACACACTGCAGTTCTTCATATTGAAGGGAAGTAGGGGTAATTGTTTATTCCAACTTTTGAACATCGTGGGTTAAACTTCAGTTGCTGCTTTGACATATTGAGTGGTGTCATGTGTGTCTGCTACTTTCTGCCACATAATGCAAGGATATTGTGACGTTAAAGTGGTGTATCGTTTTCAGTTTTATGAGCATTTGTGTATAAGAAGTTAGTTTCTCATCTATTTAATAATGGTATTTATTATGATGTGTCATATTGAAATGTTAACACAGGAATGGAGGATCACAGATGGCACCACTGATTGGCAGATATTGTGGTACTACGATTCCTAGAAGCATTCCATCATTGAGCAACCAGCTATTTCTACAATTTGTGTCAGACAATTCTGGCAGACAAAGAGGCTTCCGTATCACTTGGGATGGAACTGCCACTGGTAAGTGAAATGTTTTTCATGTGGTAAACAAGTGACATGGAATTCTCATGTAATATATTAGGACTTCCCTGATTTAGTGTTCAGTTTCTGTAGTCAGAATTATTGGTATGGATGCCTTCACTATATAATGATCGAAGTCAAGTCACACTGATCGCATTAAATGGGAATTTCACTACATACAAGAGTTATTCAGAAAATAATCCCTGTTTATTTTAGGCAACTAATGTAGGAGGAGGGGAGAGCTTATGCATGTGAGGTAGCATCACATGACTCATTCCATAGTAAACAATCACATAACTGGTCACTTAATTTTTGTTCTTGTCTCTGCAGAGTGAGTTATGATGTGTTCTGCAATTGATAATCCTGCCAGCAGCGAAATTTTAGCTCTTATCCACTTTATTGAAACTAAAACATGAGTGCTCTGGAAGTTCATTGTAAATTATATGTGGCAGTTTACAGCCAACATTCAACAAGTGAAGGAACTGTAAGACTGTGGTGTAGAATTTTCAAAGTTGGTCGAAAAAATCGTCTCAATGAAGATGAACCAAACTGTGACATACACAACGCCCACATGGAAAGGAATGCACATGTACATTAACAATAGGAATATTTTACAGCTTATACCCATGTTGTATACTGTATGAATATTAAGACACAATAACAGCTGATAACAATATTATCTAAAATGCATTACTACAGTGCAACCTCTGGCATAATAACATCCACTTTGAGAGACACTTAACAACGTGATTTCCCACAATTATTCACACAACACTGAAAAATGTGAACATTACATGAGAAATTTTAATGTCATATTCCATAATCATAATATTTGTTCTGATAATTGTAATATTTTTATGTTTTATTTATATGACTTTCAGTTTTATTCCGAAGGCTTTATCTCATAATATATTCCAGCATGTTATTCATCTTCGATGAACATTACATGCTGATACTTTTAATATAAATTTTTAATAGAAATTCTAATATTTTTGGGAAGGTTATTATTGCAATTCTTACATTCTAACATAGGCATAAATTTATAACATGGATGTTATCCCATCTACATACTAACCCATAATCCAAGATCAACATTGAGTGTAAGTCCGTGGGCAGCTTGTGGGCAGTCATAAGTTTGCTGGACTTGGTCATATATCTAGATTGGTGTTCCTCAGTGCTGCTTGATTATGTTAGTCACAGGGTACCATGACCAACTGAGATTGAAATATTCATCCAGGATTAAAGTTTCTAGGGTTCCTAGCATACAGAAGTGTAATTAATTAGTCCTTCTGCTGTTTCAACCTCTGAAGTTGACACACTATTGTTGTTAGTATTTACTTATAGTAGATAATTAAAATATATGAAGAGGGTGTGACCTTCAATAACATGAAATTCATACTCTTATTTCATTGTAATGCTGCCATGTTTTGTAATTTGTAGCTCACTGTAGAACAGCATTTCTCATGTAATTTTTTTTCCACAGAAAGCAGTAATTCTGTGATATGTTTTTCAGATTCCATTACAGTCATCATCACAATAAAACAGGTATCTCTTAATATAGTGAATTCAAGAATAACATAGTCATTTATTATTCTCAAGAAACATTGATGCAGACTAATGTAATATTTAAGGCTGTGGAGGTACACTGACTGCACCTACTGGATCCCTCATCTCCCCCAACTATCCTGAGGCCTATGGCCACTCTGGGGAGTGTTTCTGGAGAATTTCTGTGAGCAGAGGCAGCGTCATCCAGATTGTGTTTGTTGACCTTGAACTGGAGAGCCATCCCACTTGCCGGTATGATTATATTGAGGTGAGCAATCCCACCATACACATGTAACTATGAAAGCATAACATGGCATGATTCGTTGATATTTCTTTAGTTAACTGTTTAATATAAATCGATAAACTGACTAATTAATCAATAAATGTAGGTAAATGTAAAGTTGTCCCTATGCTTAACTAATTAAGCACTATGCCATGAAGGCATATGGGGGAGTGGTTGTATAGACCCATATGTTTTGACCTCAGCACTAGCTGTAGGTGAGTGGTCAGTTTCATGCCTTGGCCGCTTTACCTCCATTTTATAGGAGGTTGGGTGGACCCCAGAGCTGGTCTGGACAATGTGGAGAAGAGAAAATTATTGACCCCACCAGGACTCGAACTCTGACCCTTCGGTTGTCCAGCCCGTAGCCAGTCACTTTACTGACTACTCTATCCTGGCTCCCAATCAGTAAATGTAACACTTATTAAAACCTACTTTTGAATAAAGAATTATGACTCATTGCTCTTACATTATAAGACCAAGTATCTTTCCAGTCATGTTGTCTATCAGGGTATTATCTTACATGTAAGATTAGTGGATGTATGTCTCATCCATGCAATTAGTGGAGTAGCCTTGGTTTCTATATTTGCTAACAATTCTGAGATACTTCAGCCCCATTTCATGCATTAATCCTCTTCCACGAAGCAAATTCCTGTTGTTACGTACCCTTCATCTGAAACTAAAACTTCTTAGAACTTTTGATGGTGAATATTTAAAATCTATGTCGAGTATCATATTTTTAAGAACAGATTGCAAGGATCTTGATTGTGAGCAGTGACAGTATCCTGTATGGAATTTAGTGATTTAGTAATAACACATTTATTAGAATGATCTATATCTCTTTTCTTCTAAGAATATTTTTTCTTTGGAGTGAAGAAAGATTTCCCTTTCATGATATTATATTGTTTTTTTCAGGCTGTATCTAAAACTTCTCAGTATTATTTCTCTTCTCCTGAATTTTTTAGAACAGCTTGACCCCTTTTGTCTTGATCCTTTTCCTTCATGTATACATGCATATTGTATGAAATTGTAATATGCTTTATTTATCCATTCATTTATTACACTTGGTCTTCCCTCTCACACTAGCCATACTAATAATTAATTAAAAGAACAAAGAAACTGATATTTTTTAAAAGCATGTAGTTACTTGATATTATTATTGATCATATTAATCAATTAGTAATTAAGCTGAGTTTGGCTGTCTATGCCATCAGAACTTTATCTTCAGTTGTGTCCCAGGAGAGTCTATTGATGACCTATTATGCCTATATACATTCCATTATGTCCTGTGGAATTATATTTTGGGGCAATTTTGCCAACAGTAATGTAATTTTTAAAATTAAAAAAAAGAACAGTTAGAATCATTATGAAAGCTAGAAAATGGACTCTTGTTGTCCATTGTTTAGTACCTAAATATTCTTCCATTTTACTCACAATATATATTTTCAATATTCATGTTTTGTGTATATATAAAAAATGTTTTGGAGGCTCATGATGTAGATGTAGTAATATTATGTTAATTATTTAGTCGGTGCCTCATCTTACAAAGTATTGTCTGTTCTGTAGGGAATGTAAACAACAAAATATAGAATATTCCAATTTGTCCGTGGGAATGCAGCAAAATTAGAAAAACCAACGACTGACTCAATGATGTAAAACATCAATCGAAGAATTTTATTCTTGTTTTATACTATAACTTTTGTCTTATATAATCTAATTTATTGTATTTTTACATCAAGTATTTTATATAATTAATAATATTGGATCCAATTTTACTAGTACTGCTGTTCAGTGATATATATATGTTAACCATGTATTTTCCTGATGATGGCTATTAATAGCTGAAACATGTCGCAGAGCCAAAACTAGGCACTGATCTTGATATTAGTTGTGCTGTGTTGTGACGATTGTAATAAAGAAACTGCTAAGAATAATAATAACCAATTATTTGATGAAGGAAAGTAACTGATAACTTAAAGATTATGTGTGAGTTGAGGTTTTCATGGTGATGAATGTTAAGATGTGGTCTTAATGGGATCTGATGCCATATAATTTGGTAGGTGGATACCAAATTTTGGGAGGCCTGTCTCCTCCATCTTGAGGAGGGAAGCAGCATATTCTACCGAAATGTTAATACCTGTTTACCAAACATCATGGCATCACACACCAAAATACTCCTAATTGATTTTTACCCCAGCTACATCATTTCTCCAGTGTTCCATGTTTTTCTCTCATGACAGGCTACTTTGAGGTTTCAGAACAAATATACTCTGTCTCAACCCCACTACTACATCTGAAAGAGAAAATTTGTCCTATAATGCTGAAGGAAGTAGTGAGTCTTTTCATGGTCTACATAAAATCATATTATCAGAAGTTGATGCAAAACTCGTTTTTCTGTGATGTGGTTGTCCACTGATATTAGTGCTTTGTATATTGTGTTTCTGAAAATCACTTGTAGGTGGCTTTAACAGTATCTTCAAACACATTCAAGTTTATTTCTACAAGTTTTATGAAAAATGTTTTATTTTGGTGCTGTTGATTGTTGACACCTGGCAGATGTGCTATGCAACTTCAGAAATATTTGTCGCCACTGTGCTCTTGATGTAATTCTGATGATTTCAGGTGTATGATGGGAGGGATTCATCTTCCAAAAAGATTGGCCGCTACTGCTCCGCCCCTCCTTTGCTTTTACGCTCAACGTCAAACCATGTGTTCATCAAATTTCGTTCAGACTTGAGTATTACAGGACGAGGTTTCCATATCCGTTATCAGACAGGTGAGGTCCAGATTGTTGTGATGTGTTTGTCTTCATGCTTTACTGCAGCATGCTGGAAAAAATAACTTTCGTACAATGGATAAATGCGGAAGAGAGTTGAAATACTGTCACATGAGTTTGTGCTTTGTCATTGTCCATTTAGTCTACAGCATAAAAATTTATGTCTTAATGTATAAAAGTTGTTAGAATTCAATGTAAATTGATTTGTACAGTGGAAAAGAGAGAAAAACTTTTCATCTGTTGACTCATGACAGAAGTTAAATAGTAGTTGCTGGTTTTTCCCAAAGAGGTATGAAAAGTGAAGTTTTGTGATTTTTGTGAAAATATATTTGGACCAAATCAGTAGGCATTTGTAATAAATATTGTAATGTGTAGGGTGGTATGTGTTATGAAAATGATGGGTTCTAGTTTGGATGATTGGATTTGTTAGTACTTCGGTTACATGTTCTCTTAATCACATTTAAATACAGCACTATCGCTGATTTACACAATTTACAGTTTACTGTTGCACATGCACTAGAATTCCCAGACTTCACTAGTTGTCTCCTGGCACCGGATCTCAATACAGAAATTAGCACTTCGAATCATTATGTAGTCCTCTTGCCGTTTCTTGTTCAATCACCATGAAACCTCAGAACTGAACTAAAAACTCTTCTGGACTCTTAACTACACTACATTACACTGCACTGCACTACATACTGCACTAGTCTTTCAGTCTAAGCTATAACAGATTCTCGTTATATAAGCTTCACATGGACCACATAGAAAACATCTTTCGTTCTTGACTCCTGTTGTTGTAATGCACTCAGTTGAGCTTGTTTATGGGTTGTTGCATAGAAATGGCGATTCTTCTATTGTTGCCTTGCTTGCATTTGGTCGTGGGGTGTTTACCATTCCGTTACCTAACAACACTTTGGCCATCCATGTTACAATATTTATACACCAGTAACTTAAATACTTTTTGCAAGCTACATTTCTTAAAGATTACATGCATTTTTTGAGAAAATTACTAAGTATGTATTGAAATGGACTCCATTTTTCGTATGTGGTATTAATATCAGTGACATCACATAATATTTTCCAGCCTTAGAAGTACAGTATTCAAGTATGAAGTCACATCAAAGGTAGAACTAAAGTTTATGAGTTTACAATTCCATGTGATATCTTACAACATTCAGCAGGCCCCTTTCTGAAATGTACTTATTACACAGACACCATCCTTTGGAAAGACAAGCCTTCCAAAACTGACAATTCAGTCCAGTTGATTATATTTCTACTCAGTCAGATTGGTACTGATTCTTAATTTTACATGCTGTTAGTTGACTCAGACTTTTGTTTGAGACAGATTGCAACACTGTTGTGACTGGATTCAGTGGGGTGATCGAGAGCCCTAATTTTCCATCCCAGTATCCAGATGGATTGGACTGCACTTGGAACATCACAGCACCCAGAGGGAACAAGATTAATGCCACATTTTCACACTTTCAGTTGGAAGTCACCTACTGGTTATGGGGGCCTCGTCTTATGATAAATAATTGTTCACAAGATTATGTTGAGGTATGGTTTTCTTGAGCATGTAAGCATATACTGGCAATATAAAAACTATTTGAAGTCCAGAGAAAAGTTCATGTTAACCCTTTTTGTATACAGTGCAGTTTGGCTGTTGGAATACCTAAAAATTTTGTACTCTACATATGAATATAAAATTTTCATGATTTTTCAGTTCTTCCAAGTAAATGTTGAGATAAGCCAGGATGCTGTGCACCTTCCACATCCTGTCCAGGTAGAAATTCTTATTAGTGCTCATCTCATTTAAGGTTGTATAACCTCCATAATTGAGACAGCATAATTAAAGGGTTTAGAGACCAGCAATTACCCATCAGTGTAGAGCATCACGTATGTTTACCAGACTGCCCCTCTTATTATCATGGAATGGCAAATGTACTCAGTATGTGCAGCATTATATGAGAACTGTTCAGAAAGGAACCTCTGGTGAGCTGTTAAATAGAAAAAGTAGTGAGAAAAGAAATGTTATATACAAAAAGTACATACTTACTTAAGTCACTTCTCAAACATAGTCAGTGCCAGATTTGAGGCATTTGTATTTAGGAATAAGTTTGTGTATCCCTATGTCAAAAAAGTTTGCCACCTATGAGCTTAACCACGTTTTGACACCTTCCATCAGCTCCTCATTTTTGTTGAAGCACTGTGTTCGCAACCACTTCTTCAGGTAGATAAACAGGCAGCAGTCGCTCAGAGCGAGATCAAGGCTGTAAGAAGGGTGGTCAAACAGCTCCCAGTTGAAATGCTCCAGCAGTGCTCAAATGCAAGCAGCTTTATACAGATGTGCCTTGTCATGGAAGAGCACCACACCAGATGTCAGCACTCCACGCCTCTTGTTCTGAGTGGCCCTATGCAATATTTTAGTGTTTCACAGTACATTTCTGACATTAGCGTAGTCCTTTGTTGCATGAATTCTGCCATCAGCACCTTTTTCCTGTCCCAGAAAACAGTTTCCATTAGCTTTCTGGCAGACAACATTTTTTTAAACTTTTTTGGCTTGTTTGGTGAATGTATATTCATCCACTGCTTTGACTTCTCTTTGGTTTCAGCATTCAGAAATGAAACCCGGGTTTCATCACCTATTACTCATATGATGTTACTGAGAAATCCATTGCCATTTTTTGGTATTGCTCTAATAAAGTCATAGCCAAAGCTATTCTCTGCATTTTGTGTGCATCCAGGAGCATTTTTGGAGCCCATCTTATGCAGAACTTGTTATGGTAGCCTAGCCTAACTTTGATAATCTCTTCAAGAACACTGCATGAAATTAGTGGAGATTCAGATGAAAGTTCTGAATTTGTGAAACGCCTTCTTTCACGAATCTTTTGCTCAGCACTTTGAAAAAGATCATCTCTGACTAGAGATGGCCAGCTGAACACTTCACTCTTCATCATCAAAATTTTTTTGGTCCATCTTTGAACATTCTGTACTGTTGTCTTACAGTTACTTCACTCATACATTTTGGCCGTAAACCACTGTGCATAATTCACAATGGATTTCCACAGCACTTATGTTTTAATGCAAAGAAATTGGATAGCGTGATTTTCGCAGCTGGTGGTATTATCAATCGCAGGGCATATCATAACTCACTCTGTAGAGGCAAGAACAAACACTAGGGGACCAGTTATGTGATGGTTTACAAGGCAGTGAGTCATGTGACACCACCTCACACGTGTGAGTTCTCCACCACTCCTACATTAGTTGCCTAAAATAAATGGGGGGGGGGTTACTTTCTGAATAGCCTTGTATTTTTTATTTTATGTATTGAAGAGTTTCTGAATTAACTTTGTAACTTTTATGTTGTTCTGTAGGGAAAGAAATGGCCTTTCAAAGCATGTATAACAATATATGTCCTTTTTCACTGTTGTGCACCATCTTTCATTTTCATTTTTCATTTTCATTTTTATTATCATTGAACAATCCATACATACAGGTATTACAACCATTTGGATAGGGAAATTGTCAGATTCTCGTGCGTATCTTTACAGAATACACTGTACCACCCTAATATATGGGGTTTGTCATCTGAATAATATTATCTAGATCTAATTACCATTAATTTCATTGTCTTTACACAAAATACAACAAATTAATCAGCTCCATATTACATTTACACACTTGATGAATCAAAAGACATAAATTCATCTACAGAATAAAAGGAATGTTTCAGCAAAAAAGATTTTAATTCCTTTTTAAATGAGTTAAAATTTTCCCTTTGTTTTATTTGATAGGGGACCTTATTATACAAACTAATTCCCATATTTATCACACCCCTCTTAAAAAGAGCTGTATTACAATGCTGTACATGAACATTTAATTTTTTTCGTGCGTTATAATTATGAATGTCTGAATTTATTGCCATAAAAGCCTTGTATTTTTTGATAAAGCATGTCACCTCCAATATATACAGAGAAGGCAATGTTAAAACATGATTTATAGTGAAAAAAAAACATACTTGTAGAAGATGATCATCAAAATTGTATCACATCTACATATTCAATATGTATCTAATCACTATAAATCTACAAATTCACTACTACTTCACACCTATAATGCGTAAAGCTGCAAACAATTAGTCACCCCTCACCTCTACAAGACGTACAAACACTAAGGAAAATGAGACGAAACATATTACAGAGATCACCTCAGCTATGTTCTGTTATATTCAGTTTTATAAATTTTATTTAACTACTTTTAATATTTAACATTTTAGCACAATGTGCACTAATGTGGATTCGTATTAGTCCAACGGTTCAGTGATGATAGTTATGTATTTATTGTAACCACCTGATGATCACATTGATCAAATCATGCCGTGGTATAGAAAATAAAATTATAATAACATGTTAATATTAGTCATCGCCATGAAAACCTCAGATCTTACAATATTAAGTTTTATTTAATTGCGAAGTATTGTGTTGACTGCCACATTAACAACACCTCCCCCATATTATCACCTGACAGTCAGATGATAGTGATGTAGGTGAGAGGATTTGTATGACTAACACTAGCCCTGTGAATGATGGGTAAGAACTGAGAGTCTTTCAGAGTTTCATATTTTAATCATAACAGAGATCTGCAGGCATTCCTTACCCAAGTTGTGGTGAAGGAACAAGTTATATTTGTGTTGTGTTTACAATTTCTTTGTTAAAACTGTCACAACACAAATATATTAAGGTCAGTGCCTAGTTTGGGACTACTACATGTTTCCAACCTGATGAAATTTGACTTGGATACTCTTCAACTTCTTGAAATATAGTGATAAAGCATATAGTTGGGCATGGTCATTCATAACTTTCTCAGACATATTAATTGAAATGCAAAAATTTTACCTCATTTAAACGTACAATAAAACTGAAATGTTCGAAATGAGAACTGTAGATGTTGACTTTATGACTCTTCACCAAACATATTTTGATTGTTTCTGCTTAAGATCACCAAAACAATGAAAATCATGCCCTTCTACATTTTGCTTATTCATTTTTATTTGTCATATAATAAAACCAAGCAATAAAAGAAGTCTTACAAATTTTATATTTCCAGAAATCATCCTGTTTTTATTTAAAATGCAATGTTTTGGAGACTGAATTCTACAGGTATCTCTGTCTTCAGGTAAAACTTACTTAGTTGGGCCCAATTGGTAAGAGTGACAGAGCTAGTTCCTATCTCTGGATAGCTGCACAACCACAAGATAGTGTGTACAAATCAAGCACAGTCACAAACCATCTGTGAGAGTTGAGACAAAAAAAACTCCACACATACGAGGCCTAGCACCAGAGTACTATCAGAATAGAAGTCATCACTAGAGAGATAAATTCTTTGTAAGGTACCACCATTAAAGTACTAATTTTCCCACACAATCTACACTGGCTGGAGTTGTAGAGTTTTTTTCTGCTGTGATAACAAGAGTCCAGATGGGAGATTTGTCCAAACTGGGTTGTCTCGCTATCAGAGACAATTTGGTGGATTCCTTATATTTCCCTACGTGGCTGTGGGTTCAACCTGCAAGACTTTCACTTTTATCCAACATATTTTTGGTACCAACATAAAAAACCCCAAAATTTTCCAACTTAATCTACACTGGGCAGAGTTATATTTTCTTTTATTTCTGCTGTGATAATAAGAGTCCAGTTAGGAGAGATGTCCAAGCATGATTGACTGATCAGATGGTCTGTCAGAAACATGTGTAATTTGTTTGAGACTTTCTGACTTGGTAGTCAGTCCTGATTAATCTGCAAGTATAATTGTAATTATCTACTGTAATGAGAATTTTTATTACAAAATTTTATCAGACCTGGTTACTTGAATGTATTGCTGATATACACATGAAGACATAGTCTTTCAGTTGCAGATGTAGGAGATGGCCTCCAGTTATGGAGTGCTGCTGCAAATATATTGAATAAGTAGTCACAGACAGCTGACAAAGGGTGGTCCTCCAGCTTGGGGATTGGGTGTGAGACTAACAACGCCTTACCATAAAAACAAGCTTGTTACAAAATGTCACATAGGACCAAAAAGTGCATAATGAGGAGCTTCATATCTATATTTTTTGCCAAGTATAATTAGAATGATCAAGTCAGGGAGGATGAGATGGGCAGAGCATGTAGCAAGAATGGACAAGAAGGGGAATGCATATAGGATATTAGTGGGAAAGCCAGAAGGAAAGAGACCTCTAGGAAACCAACATGTTGGTGGGTTGATAATATTAAAGTGGATCTTAGAGAGCTAGAGTGGTGTGGTATCTACTGGATTCATCTGGCTCAGAATAGGGCCTAGCGGAAGAATTTTGTGAACATGGTAATGAACCTCTGGGTTCCATAAGATGTTGGACAATTCTTGAGTAGCTGTGCACCTGGCAGCTTCTCAAGTAGTGCCCTGCTATATTGTAACTGTTTGCCTACACATTTGGTGTCACTTCTTCCTCCCTCTCTCTGTAACCGTCCCTTCTTTCTTTCGCCTGCGGCGCTGTCTGAATAGTAATGCAGGGAGTGGTAGTCAATGGCGATCGTCCCCTCTGCTCCAAGGACCACTTTGACCCTGCCCTACCTGGTGTTGCTGCTGCTGAAGTTGCTAGGTCGTAGCTGGTTTCAGCTTGACCCGGCTCCACCGCTTCTTCCTTCAGTTGAGATTATTAGTGGTTGGATTTCAGGATTGGACCCAATAATATGGGCGCCAGGAAACAGCTAGAGGGTGTTTACGATTTGATAGTAAGTGGTAAAGGGGTGAGCATGTGAAAGCTGACGCTGGGTTTGACTAGCAAGTCTAGATGAGTCTCTCTTCAGGTCAAATATGGATCAGGCTCAGACAAGTGAGGGTGAAACACCTCTGATCAACACAATGCACTTTACACCACAACTACAACTTTCATCACTGCCATTAGACTTGATACACTGGACTTAGGCACTGGTGACGTGACAGACTACACACTTAGCGAGTATGATTTGAGCTGCAAAGTATAGCTTACTTCCTAACGACACTTGGCTGCGTAAATTCTTACAACCTGATTTAGTTTCAGCTTACAAGCAGCAGGTGTTACACCTCCACTAAAATGTACTTGATCAGCTCACCAAATTCCTTGGTGCCGCGCTCCTGTTGATTAAGTTAAATCTCACTATGAGTCGTTATGAGAGCAAATTTTTTGGACTTCTTAGAATTATCTTTTTGCCTGAGTGATGCAGGGTTTGCGTCCACCAAATTCAAACGTTGATAGATGACTAAACTCTTAGACTGACCCCTCTGCCAAGGCAGAGGTCCTAACTGATATGTATCTGCCTATTCTCCTCTCCTCCTAATTTCCATGATAGGTCGATTCAAGTAAAGTGGAGTTGGCTTAATTTTGGTTCCGGCCAATGACAGATTATTTTTAAGGAATTTCGCCCTAAAAGACAAAACGGCGAAATTGACAATGATGCAACTTATGAGGGGTCACTAATGATTTCCTGGCACTCCCACTTTTGACTTATGGCTGGTAGAAACTGTCACTTCTTGAATTCTCAAAGTGCTTTGCCTTTGTACATTTCTTAAGAATCTCAGTGGGGTTTCTTGAAGTATCACTTTCTGTCCTTTCGGAAAATAACACCAGATGCTTGGACGTAAGGACTAGCAGATGTCCTTGTCTGCACAACTTTGGTCTATCTGCTCATCGCCTATTCGTTGTTCTTACAATATGTCTTAATTAAACCTTTGTTTCTTCATAACTTTTTATTATTAAACTCTAATAGCTACTGAAATAAAAAAAGTGGGCATTGAGGATTTCGATGGTGCTGTTACACTCTGGAGTTATTTAGTTAAGACAAAGTTTCTCCATAAGACTTTGTAGGTTATCCAGTTCCTCTTCTGAATGTATAAAAATATGTTACATCTGAAAAGAGACAAAAGGAAACTGTATATTAATGGACATGCACTGTGCAAATATCAGCTACTTCTTGCACACAGGGAACCATCCTAGCAGTAACCTAGTGATATATTTGTGTTGACAGGTGAAGGAAGGAGACAGTGCAGCACCAGACACAGTACTGATGTCCAGGAGGTGTGGATCTGACATCCCAGGCCCCATTCACTCTTCCAAGAATCATATGTATGTTCATTTTTTCTCAGATTCTTCTGTCACACATTCTGGATTCCGAATGGAATGGATTGTGGATGGTAAGGAATGCTTGAGATTTAAGTTTATTTCAGTTAATGTTATATTTTACCATCCTGTTGCACGTCGTGTGCAAGAGAGAAGAGTAAGGTGAATAAACGTATGCAGTGTAAGACGGTCAGAATAAATCATGAACGTTATTTCAGTTATTTCATACAAGATATTTCCATCAGCAATGCAACTTACTGTTCACTTTCTTTCTCATAAAATGTTTCGGCTGTACACAGCCATCCTCAGGTGTCTCTAAATCACTAAAATTGTTGTGCTGTATGGAATGTCCAACTTCTCATATCACATGTGAGTGTGATATCTTTCGACTTAAAATAAATGGACTTCATATAAAATCAATAAAACTGGTTAAAATTTAATTAAGATTTCATTAAAATTTCACTGTCTTGCTTGGAGCATCATCCATTCATCCAAACAACTTGGTTTGAGGTTCCCTTCTTTGGACTTTTTGCTCAGCCGCATGGGTGTTTGTATGTTATTGTGTATATCCAAAGTATTTTGGTGTAGTTATTGTGTATGCCCCTTTGACTCTAGGTTCTTCACCATGCCTGTGTAGTGATGTTGTTTATTGTTTGGTATCATACTTTATTTAAAGAATGGGTTCATTGATATCAGTAGCCTGTTGTCTGTATTGTGTGTGAGAAACATCAATCATATCAAGGATTCTAGCCCTAAATAACACAAATTGAGGGATATTTCATTAAGGGCTGGAAGATTCTTCCTTTTCACCATGAATTATTTTGTATCATATTCACAGGGCACCTGGTTCAAGTCTTCTAACACAGTCTTTATGCTGTGCATAAGCACAATATAATAGCAGAGTAGTAATGTGATAATGAATGCCATTTGGGGAAAACTGAAATCCATTTGAGAATGCTTGTTTGTAAATATATGAGTATTTCTGTAACAGAATTCCTTTGCAGAACACTTTGTAATGATTTTTTTTTTTAATTGTGCTATTAATCAAGGACTTTGAAACAAGCATAAGATATTAATAAATAGGTGTTCACCAAGTTTATAAGTGGATAATTTTCACTCATTTATCAGATTGTCTCAGAATATGTACCGTCACCTTATAGGAACTTTTTTAACACAAAGAATTGTTTTTCCTAATACACTAGATTTTTAACTCTCTAAGTAAGGGAAAAAAATAGTTGTAGACATGGGTAGATGCTCTCTGCTTACTTACACAGTGCTTTCTATTAATGAAGCAACTTTTAGAGCCATAAGACATTAGAACTATTGCTCCCAATAACGATGCATGTAAAAAATTCTGAAATGCTGTTTTCATCCTGCTCTGAGTCATCGACTCTAATTAATGTACAGGTATTAATGGTGTAAAAATGTTAAAAATGTGTGTACGAACGTTGCACATACTTTCTTATATGTGATTGACCTTGCTTGTGTTACCTTTGAAACGAAATTGATCGTTACAGGGTAGGCTGTTTTTGGTTGCTGAATACCGAACAACATTGAAATCTGTCTGATGGTAGGGCCAGTTTCAAGAAAATTGATACTTTGTGTTTTGGCACCTACTGAGCATCTTGTTATTTTCATGAAGATGCCACCTATGTATGTTTTATTTATTACTAAAATTGAATAAAAATAATTATAGCAGCTTTTGAGGAAATAGCCATTTTGTATTTCAGGTTTCTAGCTGGAATGATCAGATTCACAAGGCACTGGAATAAGGTGACAAAATACATTAATATTGGATACCAATAAAATCCATCCACCTGTTCAGGCACTAGTGAGGCATGCATGCATACCTGTATACAGACATACACCATACGAAATACCACTTTTCCATAATCGCAGGCTGAAGATGTGTAAAACTGTCAGAATCTTGGAAATCATTCTCTTCCACAACTATAATATTTTATCATGTATACTAATGTATGTAAGTTACATGTATACCTGTGTGTGTGTGTGTGTGGATGTGTACAGGTGTCCCGGGGTGAAAGGTCAATATTCTGGGTGCTCATAGTATCAGCCATTCTAAGCAAATCAATGTATATGTATGTGTCCTATTCTGAGCGGTTTCTGAGATAGAGTTATTTCACTGTACAATTCTAAAATTGTTGGTAAGAAAGATATATTATGTACTATTTCTAATACTGGTATTTATTGTTCAAGTAGATGAAGATGGTACAGTTTACTATGACCTTCCAGAATACTGGATCTTTCATCCTGGGATACTCTGTATATATCAGAAAGTAAAAAGACATACTATAATAACAAAATAATTTATTACAAACTTTCTGATTTCAATGTAGCTTCCAGTAAGGATTAGAGACCATGGAAGGAAATGTCTTTGTGTTCATATTTAATTTTCATGTTTTGATTATGTAATTGGTAGAAAAGAATGAGGGAAGCAACCCTCTATTGCGAAACCTAGGAAATATTGAAGGACTTTGTTGTTGTTAACAGTAAATAATGAGATTTGAGGCTTTCACAGCAGTGACATTTGGTAGACATGTGTACTGTTTCACAAGAACCTGTTGCCTCCTCCTTCTTCAGGGTAAAAGAATGTAGATGCCATCAAGTTTATCAAGGTCTTATACCCCAATTATTTGTTTTGTTAATCCTTACTGTGCCCACTTTTCTGAAGTGCCCTGTGGATCAACCCTGCTCTGCTTGCTGCCTACATTTTGTTGGCATCTTACCTAGCTTATTTTGAACCCTGAAGGTGGACGTGACATATGCTTTCAAAGTGCTTGTTGACTCTCAGTGGACAACAATGCATTATATCCCAGAAGATAGAATTCTTCATAACCACTGTTGTGAGAACCTCAAATTGTACATGGTTTTCCTCAGTTTGTCCTTTTCCAGGAGTCAGCTTCTGTATTTGGCAAAGGAGTATTATGTTCTTATCATGCTGATGTCTATATAATATGTTGATTTTTGACAGGCTGTGGTGGAATCCTGAGGAAACCTTCTGGAGGGTTTACATCACCTGATTATCCTCGAGGTTATCCTATTAACACAGTGTGTGAGTGGACAGTTATAGTGGACTGGGGCCAGAGTGTGGAGCTGACTATCAAGGACTTCAGCATGCATAATGCTCCAAACTGTTTCCTTGATTCTCTGACTGTGAGTTTACTAACTAAAAGAATCAGAAGGATGTTATGCCTTCAGAAACTTCACTTCTGTGCATTTTAGAGCTGAGGAATAGTAAGGCACTACATGATTGATAAGAAGGGCATGCAGACCTTTTTATGACCGATAAAATTTTAATATCATCATAAATATCATGGCTTGTATCAGATACAAGAGTTAAAATTCTTCTTTTTTTTTTCTTCCTTTCTCCCCTTCAGTCGTGTTTTTCCTGTTCGTTCCAGACATCTTTTACCATCTTTGGCTTATACTACCTCTTTATTACAACTGTCACAACACAAGAAATATCATGATCAGTGACTAGTACTCTGCTACATGTTTCGACTATCAATAGCCATCATCAGGCAAATACACAGTTAACATATATACACCACTGAACTGCAGTACTAGTAAATTTGATACAATACTATTAATTACATGAAACACTTGACATAAAAATACAAAAATCAGATTAAATAAAACAGAAGTTATAGTATAAAACAAGAATAAAATTCTTAGATTGATGTTTTATATCATCGAATCAGTTGTTGGTTTTGTAATTTCGTTGCATTCCCATGGACAGATTGGAATATTCTATATTTTGTTTGTATAAATTGTATAGAAGGCTCGTGATGTAGATGTAGTAAATTAATGTTAATTGTTTAGTTGGTGCCTCATCTTACGAAGTATTGTCCATTCTGTAGGGAATGTAAACAACGACTCAAAACTATTACAGAAAATATTGAAATTTCTGCCAAAGAAAGTCTAGGTTGTTATGAATTTAGGAAGGATAAGTCATGGTTTGGTGAAGGATGCAAAAAATTATAAGACCAAAGGAAATAAGCCAAATTTTAGTGGTTACAGAATTCAAGCAAAATAAATGGTTATAATCTGGACAGTATAAAACGTGAAACCAGCAGGCATTTGAGGAATAGAAAGAGGTAATATCTGAAAGAATTGTTGAGCTTGCAATGAACAGTAAGAAGAAGCACGTTAGAGACCTGTATAGAGGAATAAATGACTTTAAGAGGGGTTACCAACCTAGAAGTAACTTAGTGAAAGATGAAAATCATGATCTGCTTACAGATTCCCACAACATTTTGAATAGGTGGAAGAACTGCTTTCAGTTATTGAAAGTACATAGGGTCAGTGATGTTAGGCGGTTAAAAATACATACAACTGAGCCATTAGTACTTGATTCTAACACTTTTGAGGTTGAAATTGCTATTGCAAAATTGAAAAGGTATAAATCACCAGGTTGTGATTGCAATAAGGGAGAATTGCCTGATCAGTGGAAGGAGTCAATTATTGTACTAGTTCGCAAGAAGGGTGATAAATCTGACTTCAGTAATTATTGTGTGATGTCACTGCAGTCAACTTCATACAAAATGTTATCCAATGTTCTTCTCCCAAGTTTAAGTCCATACATAGATGAAAGTATTGGGGATGATCAGGGTGGATTTCATCATAACAAATCAGCTACTAATCAGGTCTTTTGCATTCATCAGATACAGGAGAATAAATGGGAGTACAATGAGACAGTACATCAGGTAGACTTCAAGAAGGCCTATGATTCGGTTAGGGAAGTATTGTACAATATTCTAAATGAGTTTGGGGTACCCATGAAACTAGTTAGGCTGATTAAATAATTTTTAAGCAAAACGTATTGTAAAGTCCATATAGGTAAATATTTGTCTGATAATATCCCTATCCAGAATGGTCTAAAACAAGGAGATGCTTTATTGCCACTGTGTTTTAACTTAGCTGTAAAATATTCCATTAGGTAGGTCCAGGAAAACCAGGTATGACTGAAATTAAATTGGACATATCAGATGTTGGTCTATGCTGATGATGTGAATCTATGGGGTGATAATGGAGATACCATGAAGAAAAACACACGAACTTTAATTGACGCTAGTAGGGAGGTTGGTCTAGAAGTAAACACAGAGGGAACCTAGTATATGTTGCTGTATAGTCACCAGAATGCCGGGCAAAATTATGACATAAATATAGGTAACAGATGTTTTGAAAATGTGACATAGCTCAGATATTTGGGAATGACTGTAACATATCAAAANTTAGCTGTAAAATATTCCATTAGGTAGGTCCAGGAAAACCAGGTAGGACTGAAATTAAATTGGACACATCAGATGTTGGTCTATGCTGATGATGTGAATCTATGGGGTGATAATGGAGATACCATGAAGAAAAACACACGAACTTTAATTGACGCTAGTAAGGAGGTTGGTCTAGAAGTAAACACAGAGGGAACCTAGTATATGTTGCTGTATAGTCACCAGAATGCCGGGCAAAATTATGACATAAAGATAGGTAACAGATGTTTTGAAAATGTGACATAGTTCAGATATTTGGGAATGACTGTAACATATCAAAACCTGTTTCAGGAGGATATTAAGAGGAGACTGAACTCAGGCAATGCTTGCTACCATTCAGTCCAGAACCTTTTGTCTTCTTGTCTGCTGTCTAAAAACATAAAAATTAAATTATACAAAACTATAATTTTGCCTGTGGTTCTGTATGGGTGTGAAACTTGGTCTCTGACATTGAGGGAGGAACATAGACTGATGGTGTTTGAGAACAGGGTGCTGAGTAGAATATTTGGACCGAAGAGAGATGAAGTGACAGGAGGTTGGAGAAAATTGCATAATGAGGAGCTTCATAACTTGTACTCTTCTCCAAGTATAATTAGAATGATCAAGTCAAGGAGGATGAGGTGGGCAGGTCATGTAGCACGAATGGGGGAGACGAGCAATGCATATAGGATATTGGTGGGAAAGCCAGAAGGAAAGAGACCACAGGGAAGACCAAGGCGTAGGTGGGTGGACAATATTAAAATGGATCTTAGAGAGATAGGATGGGATGGTATGGATTGGATTGATCTGGTTCAGGATAGGGACCAGTGGAGGGCTCATGTGAACACAGTAATGAACATTCTGGTTCCATAAAATACTGGGAAGTTCTTGAGTAGCTACACAAGTGGCAGCGTCCCAAGAAGGGCTCAGCTCCAAGTTTTCCCTTATTCCTTTTTCAGTTTCAAGGAACTTAAGTAAATAATCTCAGCGTTGTCAGTCTTTCATTTAAGATTTTTGTCATTGTAGTTTCAAATTCAACCCTCCCAAAAGAAATCTTATATAGGTGTTTCATTGTATGTACAGATAAGCAACATACATTGAATAGTTAAAAACGTCTGTCTCTAAAGTTGTGTTACACATGAAGCTTACCTAAGCTGTGATATGACTTACCTCTGATTTAAGAGAAGTCTTTGTTCACATAGACAGTGGTAAGAAGAACAGTAGTTCCTTTTTGTATTTATTCTTCTAGTGGTTTTGTTTAATTTCTTTCCTTTTTGTCTTGAGTATGATTTCCTTATTTCAGAGCTTTATTATTTTTTATATACTGGACTGAGTGCTTATACTGTAATAATTGCTGATAGTTGTTAGGTTGTTTATGTAAGGTAGCTCAGATTATTCTCTAACGTATGTTAGCAGAAACAATGCCATCTTAAATTCAGGTGAATGTGCCAGTTACTATTTATAGTGGTATCTTGCAGGTCTACTCGGGAACAGATGACTCAGGTCCGCAACTCTTGCAGATGTGTCACACTTCTGACAGAGAGGTGCTGACATCCAGTGGCAACTCCATATTTGTGAGATTCAAAAGTGACATCACGTATAGTGGAAAAGGATTTAGTGCCTCTTACAGAACAGTGAACTCAAGTAAGTTCATCAACACTGCACCTCTGAATCACAACCTGTTATCCTCTCTGTCATCTGGTTTCTTGTATATAACCAGTCAGTCTTATCATACGTGATTAAAAAAACTTATTCATTGTCCTCTTGTGTATGCCCAAGGTACTGTCACGTCTCCTGGTGACACGACAAGAAGTTAATGTGTTCTGGATTAGATGAAGCTGTTTATTGGATAAGTCGTTTACAATTACAGTTACAATCACTCTGAAATAACATCTTCCAGATGATGCAACCTGACTAGTCTGTTGTCTTCTGGTTCTTAGCTGAGCTGGTTTCTTCTGCTCTCAGCTCCATTCGCCTCTGATCTGTTCTGACCTCTTCTCAATTCTCCTCTGTTCTCGTCTGGTCTCTTATTTCCTACTGTTGGACAGACTAGAAGATACCTTCTTCAACGATTCTATTTCACATGTACTATGTACCAGTCGCTGGTGTATTCTTTGCCGCTGGAAATTCACTAGTTCCGGTTTTTCACTTGTGTGGTAACGCCTGTTATGTATTTGTATGAGTTGTTGCGTGAACCAGTTTCATTGTCACTCTGATAGCGATACAGAACCATGGATACCGAGCCGTTGCCTAACAATGGACGCCCACTGTGACTCAGATATTCTGGCTTTTAGGTGCCATGCCACATTGCTCCCTCCTTAAGGCTGTTCGTCCCAGACAGCCTAATGGCATGTCACCTTTCTTTCCCGAGGGCTGTGCTTGCAACATCTTGTAAGATGTTCTTTCTTTTTTTTGTGGTGTTCATTTTCCAAACACTACATCTGCTCCCTCCTTAAGGGTGCTTATCCCGAGCAGCTCCATGGTAGAGTTCCAGTTGGTTTAGATTCTCATCATCATCCAAAGGTTTCTTCTCACTCTCTCTCTCTAGCGGTGGAGGCTGTTGCTTCTACATTGCTGGCTCCTGCTCTGTTTTCTGTATTTTTCAGTTTTGGAGGGGGTCAACCCCTCCACAGTGTCCAAAATTTGATTTTTTTGTAATCTCACAGGAGATCTGGCAATTTGCTTTGTTATTTCGAGTCCAGTCGTCTTCCTGAAGGTCTCAATCCCTATTCCTCTGTTACATTGCTGTTGCGCCCCTTGTCTCCTCCCGAGCATCCATCCTTTCGAGGTTCCTACTACCACATTGTCCCTGTTCCAGCTTCTCCTGACAAAATTTCCCTTCTGCTGTGCCTCTTTCACATGACACTTCATCCCTCTGCCGGTGACGGTCAGTCTCTTCCAGGATCCACACTTTTCCCACGTCATCTCCTTTGGTTTCTGGAGGCATCCTACTGCCAGATTTTGGTCCCTTCGCCACTTCCTTGGTCCTCCCACCGGCATCACTGTTGCTTCTTCCTTAGGGACTTCTCGTTGTGCTGCCTCATACTCCATGTTCACTGAGGTTGGTTCTTCCCATTCCAGATGTGCCTCCATCTTTTCTTGGCAGGTAATCATCTCTTTTTGGCCATCCTTGAACTCAGACTGGATGGAGTGTATTTATTCTCTTATTTCATGTATTTTTATGTCTGTTCTTCTCTGGCTGGCCAGAAGCTGTTGCATCATCTGTTCTTGGCCAGCTCTCATTTCTTTCATATCTGCCCTGCCTTTTACTGGTAGCCCATCATCTCTTTTTGGCCATCATCTAACTCTTGGAAGGAGTGTTACGGGGCCAGCAGGATTCCATCATCTCCTGTGACTCAGTCGTGTGGCAGTATAATGCTCGATGCAGTCGTAATTCCAGTGATTTTATCATAATCAGACCACTTCTGACACCAGTTTTGTCATGTTTCCTGATAATTCAACAAGAAATTAATGGGTTCCTGATTAGATGAAATTGTTTATTGAATAAGTTATTTACAATAATAATTGCAATCACTCTGAAATAACGTCTTCCAGATGATACAACCTGACTACCGTGTCGTCTTCTGGTTCTTAGCTGAGCTGGTTTCTTCTGCACTGATCAGATCCATTTGCCTCTGATCTGTTCTGACCTCTTCTCAGTTCTCCTCTGTTCTCTGTCTCTGATCTGTTTTGGTCTGGTCTCTTATATTCTACTGTCAGACGGACTAGAAGACACCTTCCTCAACGGTTCCATTTCACCTGTTCTATGCGCCGGTCACTGGTGTGTTTGTTGCCGCGGGAACTTCACTTGTGTGGTAACATCTGTTATGTATTCGATCTGTTATGTATTCATATGTGTTATTGCATGAACCTGTTTCATTGTCAGCCCGACAGCAATACAGAACCATGGGTACCAAGCCATTGCCTAACAGTGGATGCCCTCTGTGACTCAGATATTCTGGCTTCTGGGTGGCATGCCACAGTACTATATGGCATTACATTTGAAGTCATTATCATATAGAATATATTTTGTCACAGTTGTTTTTGAAGATTGAAAGGTGGATACAGAGATTTGCCTTTGAAAATTTTCTGTCGTCTGTGAAGTGATTCTGTGTAGTCTCTTAAAAGATATTAGTGTTTCAAGGGAATCTTATGCTTTCATCTTCAGTGTGGAGGAGAGAAGAGAATTCTTCTGCCCTGAAGATTGACTCAGTAAGTTCCTCCATAACGTTTTTCTTCTAATGCGCTACACTGTGTCACATTCCAGAAGACAGTATTCTTCATATTCACAGCTGTAAGCATCTCACATCTTGCACAGATTCATTTCTGTCTCTTTAAAATTCATACTTCATGCTTGTGTCAAGATATTGCCAAAAGAATGGAAGATAGTTGATATTATTACATATTTACTGAGATAAAGCAAAATGAAAACCATTTTACTGTGACGTGGTGCATATCTGAGAATGTATGAAGCCTGCAGACAAAACAGGAGTGATGTGATCCAAAGGTCAGTTCTGTAAAAGCTCTCGCACTAAATTTTTTGTGTCTACTTTGGTGTCAGCATAGCTCAGTCAGTATTGTGACATGACTATTTAGACATTGCCCGTTGTGTGCAAAGGGGTCAATAAACAAGCATGCCCTTGCTAGGCAACATGGTGTTTCATATGCGATCTTCAGAGGAGAAGAGCAAAATGAGCTCCCAAGGGATTCTCTTGGAGGACGTTCTTTCTTAGCTCACCTCACCAGAGCAGCCCTACACAGCTGCACTGTGTTAAGACACGCAACACCAGCAACCACAGGCAATGCAGACATATGGGAAAAGCTTGCAGTCCCCTGTGCAGCAGCATCTGTCACAACAAGAAATTCAGAGATGTGGTCTCTCAGTACAGACTCCCATTTCAACAATGACACGTTAACCTTTAAGTGCCGAAGTGCCCTGTTTGTGCCAGCCATGAGTAAGGTCATCGTGGCCAAAGTACCCCGTTTTGGCCAGTCAGGCATTTAAACTCCTCTAGTGGAATCGCGCGCGCACACCGCTAGTAGAAATGCATGCACAGTCCTAAATATTTATTTTTAAATGTCGTAATTACCAGACAGACTTGAGTAAAACCCTAATAGAGGAATTAAAATAATACCTAACTGAACAACAGCAAATAAAAATATACGTATGAGTTATGCCAAAACTGATCCACGATCCAGTAATTTTATTGCAGATTCTGCAGATAGGTATGTTAAAAATATATTGTAAAATTCGATGTACATACCTTTTTTGTTGTTACCTGCTTGATGTATATATAGGTTCAAATGAAACTACAGTATTCAATTTGACTATGAACGCACACAAAACAGATCGCGCTCTGTATCTCAGCCATGATGCATCTGTCTGTTCATTCAAATAGAAAGGGCAATAAGCTTTTGCAGCTGTAATGGAAGGTCTTAGCGCTGAAGAAGGGACCCCTCTAGCTTTCTCTTGAATAGCCATTCTTTCATTCTTCTGACATTCAGTCAAAGATTCGAAAATCCGAAGGGTGTAAGCAGTGCTAGCAGAAGACCAAATGATTTTATTGCTTCCATCTGTTTTATGACACCACGGACTGCTAAAATTTGTCAAGTGATACAAACAGAAATTAATTTATAATTCAGAACAACTCTGTGAAGAACTGGGAAACCAGTTTTGCAGTATGCATCAAAATTAAAACACAAGAAATTGAAAATAGAGTATAACACTTTGTATTAAAAATTTCAAATCTTCCGTTATAATATGCGACACTGATATAAACAAAGTTAATTCCATCCATTTATCATAAAAATTGAGCTAGATACAGCATTTTTAAACACAACGCTTAAAATTGATTAAGCGCCTAACAGGAACGGACATTTAAACGCAGAGTAGCAACGGGCATTTAAGCGAGCACCAGCAGCGGGCATTTAAATAAACTCCGGCCAGCTCAAGCTTACCACTATTTCGAAGTCCGGCGTTTAAAGGTTAAAAATCTCTACTGTAGTGCAACAGATCATGACAGAGTTCAGTGAAGCTATGTCAGAAAAAGACAAAATAATGGTCATTACAAAACTGGTACTTAACTTAATGAATCAAAATGGCTGCTAGATTTCATAGACCACTGAAAGTCATATCATTTAATGCAAATGGGATATGGAAGCCGCACTTTTAGCTCAGTAAACAGCTCCAAGACTTAACAATGGTTGTGAATCTGCTCTCAGAGACACATCTCAAACCCCATAAGAGGTTCTTCATTCAAAATTATCACTTTTATCAGACTGGCCACTTCCTGGGAAGAGAAGGCATTCCCCATAACCATGTAGACCTTTGCTATATGTGCGATACGTACACTTGACAAAGACAAAGCCTGTTAAGAGATAAACCTGTCCTGTTGTCAGAGATGATGTTATGCAAAGACTGAACCTCAAGGGGCTTGGTGCCAAAATGAACTGATTGGTGATAAACTGCCAGTTGTAAAGTAACTCTGATTCTTACTTTGGAGAGCCTGTAATTAGATAATGATGGCTAGTGATGCCACAAGTTGCCATTATGGGTCATTTGTGGCCGTGACATTTGCCATCAAGAGTTAATTGAGAGACAGTAGCCAGCTGGCAATGACGTAAACACGAGAGCAGAAGATTCTCCATTGTTCCAAACCATAACTGAGCAATGTCAAGCGAAGACTGTAACAGACTGAAACAGCACATACTATAGTTATTTGTTAAGTGTATACATTAATGATAGTGTTGTAATTACTTGTAGTTATGAGTTATATAAGTTTTCAGTAAATACAGTTATCAATATGTCCATGGACTGAACAATGTGGATTTGGTTCCAAGTGGGGGAATAGATTTTTCTCTTTGACCAGGCCAACCTCCTGTCTAATGGGTACTGGAGGTTTTTTCTTCCCTGGGGGTAATGCAGCTGGCATGTAAAGTTAACCACCCACCTCCACCTAGTGGTTAGTTTAAGAATTTATGGAACTATTCAGCCTCTTCCTCTTAAGTCTTCATGGCATGTTCTTCTTTAACACAAGGACAACTTTACCTTTACTGCTGGTAACTGCTTGAAATATAAAGACTAGGTTATTTGAAAAGTGAACATGAATCTAGTTGCTTTTTACTTGAATTCATAAATTTAACTTCAGAGTGTCTGAGATATCTGTTGTGGAAAATTTGTTGCCTGAAACATGAGTTCAAGATGGAAGTGATAAAAAGACAGAATTAAATGAAGCTATATTTATGTTTCAATAAAACCAAAATTGGATGCAAGATATTAAAAAATGGGTATAATTAAAAGTTATGTTATTGTGTGCTGCAACACCTAAATTTAAATAATAATATGAAGGCAAAATTTTATGTTGTACATCAAAGAAGATATGAAATTAAAGGCCTGACAAAGAGTTTCAGATATATGCAACATGTGGGACAAAAAAAAAAGTCATCTTACAATCTATAATATGATGCCTGAAAGTCAGAATAGTGGAGTCATACAAGATGTCCACTGTTGCACAGTGGCTGAGTAATCACATTCATGGAGCAATGGATATGCACGGATTAATACAGGAACAGTTGGAAATGCTTTTTTCTGTGTGGTTCATGCCAAAATTTTATAAGGAGGATAAGTGGGACTAGTCAGTGTTTGTATACGCATGCTGAATTACAGAGTAAGAAACTTAGTGCCTGCTCAGAAAGAACAACCTATCCTCTCATTGAAGACTAGGCACTTATTTCCAAACACATAAATGGTCTTGGAATGAACAGAAACTTGGTCATGGGTCCCATTGGTCCTGAAACCAAGGATGACTGTGCTGGCAAAGGTCAGCAGCAATTTACTCAAACTGAACAGGACTGATATTCCTGGACAACATCTCTGGGCTGTTCTGTTTAAACATCCTTAGAGTTGGTTCCTTTTCTGCCTCCTACATTTCATCACAGTTGCATTCACTTGGGTTCTTTGTTTCGGAAATCCGAGACGTTGCTAACCAATGCAATAACTTTTTATATTTTATTTTTCTGTTTCTGTTCTGGGTCTTGTACACAAAGAATGCATTAGAATGTGCTCAATTTAAAAGCTACAGCAGCACCATATTTGATCTGATTCCCTACTTTTGTCATAATCTACATTGTCCCTCTGTCATTCATAAAAACTAGAGACCTGGTTATGAATGTGTACCCACATTATTTGTGATAGCATAATTGACCATAGTGTCGGTTTCATGCTCCTCATCATAAGACACATACAGAAGAGTATCTGCATATAATAGGAAAAATATCATTAGCTTCTATAACTCTGCTATGCAAAGCCATGTTTCATGCAAGTGGAAGTTACAGACAGAAATAAGGAGCAAATCTACATTATCAGTTGCTTTGTGTGAATCTTTATGAGTCAAATAGGGAGTCAGGAATGATCTGCATGTATTGTTTTGAGCCATAAATAGCCTACTTCAAGCTGCTAATAATCATGAAGTGATAAGGGTGCCAGCTCAGCTGACACATCCTTTTGAATGACATAACATTAGAAAACATCAGACTGTATGATTTATCAACAGTACAAGGGATAGAAATGATGCCCTTCTGTGTAGTCTGCTGGAAAAGTGTTGAGCTGTTTCAGATGCAAGTAGCAGAATCATATGAGATGAATATTTCATGTATTCTTATTTTATATTATTTATATTTTCTGTATGATGAGACACTTGCAGGATTATGATAACACTTTATTTGAGTGTGCACATAAAGAAAGATTCTTTAAAGAGTACTATCTTCCAGGATGTAACAACAGCAGAAATGTACTCAAATTTCAGAAGAATGTACTGCATCCATTGTCAGGGCCTAAGAGTAAGCAAAGCAAGCAACATGTCTACTTGCTGCCTGCTGGGCATGAACTTCAAACCTGAAGATGGAGGTCGTCTGTACCTTTGAAACACTGGAAAACTTCTACCAGACTACACACCATTACATCCCAGGAGATATTGCTCTTCATACTCACAGCTATAAGAACCTCAGTCCTTAATATTATGATGCCTGTGTTAACATTTTCCCTGTATCATTCAAGTATCAGGGGTACCATACTTTCTGAATTTGCAAATTGTATAATAGCAATTCTTTGATATCCTTCTGTATTTTTTGTTGCAGAGTGTGGAGGAAAATTCACTGTCCCAAAGGGTAGTATCCACTCTCCCAACTACCCTGACAATTACGATAAGAACCTAGACTGTCGTTGGCTGATAGAGGTTGATAAAAACTATGTCATCTGGTTTGCATTCATTGACTTTGACATGAACCGCATGCTGCACTGTGTAGACAACTTTGTGAAGGTAAGCACAGGACTGCGAGAAAACCTTGGTAATCTAGACGAAACAAACATATGTAGTAGATTCTGAAGGGTTCTGGCAGTGATGTATAACATGAAGAACTACTTTGTTTTCAGACTTTGTCTGTCATCCAGTATTCTAAAAACTAGAAATCACAACGTTTTGGAAACTGTATCTATTGTCCAGCGATTGAGGTTAGTTTTTTATAATGGACCCAACAGAGTAGGTGTCTCCTGTCTTACCAGAGGATAGAAACAGATAGTTTCCAAAATGTTGTGTTTTCTAGTGCTTAGAACACTGGATGATGAACAAAGTCCGAAAATCCAGTAATTCTGAGAACTGTATATAGCTTTGCATTATTAATAATTTGCTTTGAATATTATACACAGTTAATGAGGATGAAGATTCCTCAGATGAACATCACATTTCTGCCTGCATTTTTCAGCTCCAAAACCATGTATGAAGTTTCAATGAAATTAGATGTGGCAGGCTCATACAAATATGTTGTCTGGAAAATTTAATTCTCATTCGTATTGGTCTGTTACAGTTCCTGGATGAGTATATCTGCAGCCATCCTTGACATATATGATGTGTGTCATGTTTTCAGGTTTACGATGGGAACAGTACCAATAGCACATTGCTGTTTTCTGACTGTGGTAACAGCCTACCAGATTTCAACAACTTCACATCAACTGGTAACCAGCTACTTATCCACATGCAGACCAGCAACATGCTGACAGCAAAGGGCTTCCTAGCCAATTACTCCTTGGTGAGTTGGATTTACAACAGCTGTTGCAGGAATTTAACCTTCTTATTGCCAGCAGAGAATATGAAAAAGCTGGCAGACTGTACTACAAGAAAGAAGTATAACTCTGTGACCAACTGACTATAGAACACAGTTTTTCTTCCTAGATAATAGTTGCTCAAATGGGTAAGAAATTTGTTAATACCTGTTGAACCTGAAGGTTCAGTACCATGTTCACAAGACACTGATGCTAGTTTCTATGCTGATCCTTATGAATCTAGCCCACACCTTTGTATCCTACTTTTTAAAATCTACTTTTATATTATCCTCCCATGCATATGCCTAGGTCTCATAAGCTTTCTCCTACCATCACGGTTTCAGATCCAGTTTCTGTATTAATATCTCATCTTTCCCAAGTGCACTGTATTCCCCACCCAGTTCCTTTTTTTCTGTATGATTTGATGACCTGAAATTGGTGAAGAGTACAAATTATTATTATTATTATGCACTATGTAGTTTTCTACAGACCACTGTTACTTTATGGCATCCTGTTCTCAAACCCACTCATTGTATGTTCTTGCCAGGAAGAAGTATAAAGATTTGAAAATAGAATATGCTGCATTATTCTAGTGTTACTTAGCATATATATTGTTACGATTTGGGGTTGTGCGTGACTTATAGGACAAGTTCTGGATTGGATGATTGGATTTATCGACCACTTTTAGACATGCAACTCGAAACTACAGGCAATACAACACTATTAGAACCCTTTAGAATCTAGTATCTGTTGTGTTTCTATTATTTTGTCTAACTTGTATATATAAATTGCATTCTGCAGAATACTAACCTCAAAGTATTTATTAGTTTGGTTCATGGTCAGCCAGTTAGAACCTACATGAATAGCTGATTGATAAACTTCATTTCATTTCATATCATTTATTTCGTATCCATGGATCATTATACATGATATAAGACATGTCATTCTTGTGTAGTTATGGTATAATAAGTTTCATAATGTTACTATTGGGGGGGCTGCATGTGAAGCATGCAGTGCAACGTGGAATTTGGGTACCAACTCAGCATTTGCTCTGGGACCAAGGAAAACCACGGAAAACCTTGATCGAATTGGCCGGTCACAAGACCTCCCAGATACACTGGTTTCTAGCAGCACCACTCCCACCGCCTCGGCTCCATATCCCATAGTCCCTGCTGTGTTTTCTCCAGCACATGGTGTCTTGTTTCCTGCAAGAAGAGAGTTACGCAGTATACACTCCTAGTGTGTGTTAAGCTAAGCTCAATTGTTCTTACTTTCAAATTATTATATGATCCTAATGTGAACTAAGTCTTGTCCACATAGGAGAGGAACTCATCTATGCTATAAAAGCAATGTTTTAATAGAAATGTTTTCAAAGTAATTTTAAATTTACATAATGCTGGTATCTCTTTAATGTATTGCGGTAGGTGGTTTAGAAGACGAAGACCAAGAT
>NW_019735564.1:967053-977925 GCF_002891405.2 Cryptotermes secundus | reverse complement strand
GGGTCTTGCGTATTTACTCCGCCTGTGTTTATTTCAAAATTTTTCTTTAATTTTTTCTGGTTACCTAGCTCCTCCCTGATTTAAGTCCCACATCACCCCCGATTTGTTGACAGCTGTTCTTAATCGCATGTTATTAGATGATTTTTTTGCTTCACTGATAACTTTGTTGTATATTTTCTTGTACTGACCGTAGTACTTCCTAAATTCTTCTGAAACATTTCCTTCCTTCATTAGCCTGTTAAGAAATCTGAGTCTATTCCCTGATGTCCTTATACCTAGGGTCACCCATCTATTTGCATACTGTTTGCTCTTTAACCATTTTTTAGGCATTGCTATTTCATAGTAATATTGGAAAGTACCTAGGAACTCATTATATGCATCATTCGCTGATTTTTGCTTAAAGACGAGCTCCCAGGTCTCTTTATCTAGTAGACTGCATAGGTATTGGACATTCTCTTCTTTATATGATCTGGCCATTCTGCATTCTCCCTCTAATCTGGTTTGCCCTTTTTTGTTCTTGTGTTGCATCTGCACTCGTATTATCTGCGCATTATGGTCAGAAAATCCTGTGTCGATCGCCTCTAGATTGTATTCCCATAAGTTCTTGTTAATTATTATTTGATCTATGGCTGTTTGACTTCTGGGACCTATTCTCGTTGGGACATTCACTACTGCTTGTAAGCCATGTGAATTTAACATTGTCTGTAGTTGTGGGTCCCCTCCATTTCTTAAGAAATCTATGTTGAGGTCGCCTACAATGATAATGTTCTTCCCTTTGATTAGTATCTTGCTAATTATTGTGTCCATGGTTTCAATGAATATATTAATGTTGCTATTAGGGGTTCTGTACACACAGATGATGATTGTGTTAAATTGTGTGAGTTTGATAATACTAGCCTCGAAATGTTCTTCTTGATTTAGGTCTACGAACAAGTTATAAGGCTTTGCTTCTAGATAGTCCCTGACATAGATGCATGAGCCTCCATGTTGCTTATTCTTCCTACAAAATTTTGAAACAAGGGTGTAGTTAGCAAAATTATAATAACCTATTTCTTCATCCTTCAACCAATGTTCAGTAATACATAACACGTCTAGCTGTAGTGTTTTATAAGTTAGTAGCACTTCTATGTTTAGTTTTTTGTTCCTTAAACTTTGCACGTTTTGATGAAATATTTTAATATTAGTGTTGTCTTTATATTTATTGTTGGTGACCTTGAGTATACCAGCACTATGTTTATCTATAAAAAATCTTTACTTAGCTTGAGTGGGATTTTCCTTGTTCTGGTTGTCATGCGAACTTCCTGCCGCTCCCTCTCTGGTATCACCACGCAGTTAGGGGCTGGGTTTACTGGATTCTCCTTTGATGTATTCCCTTGGGTATCTGCAGTCTCCTCTCCTTGTGGTTCCTCGCACTTTGCTGCCTTGTTGGTACCCTCGGCTTTTTTATCTTGGCTCTTGGTTGGCTTAATGGGCTTTTCCTGGTTCACTGTTTCTTCCTGATCTCCAGTTATATTCTGCATTTCCAAGTTCATCTCCTTCAGATTGTCCGGTTTCCACTGGATTTCTATGGGGATTGTTCCTACCTTTGTTGAGTGGCGTTCAATTATCTTGGCCAGTTCTTTGGAGACTAACTCTTTACCGCTATAATTAAGATGTTGCCCATGTCCAGTGAAGTGCTTCCTTTGGAGTTTCAATTCCATCAGCTCCACATTTGTATTCAGTTTAACGATTTTTTTCAACTGCCTATTGTATTTCTCTACTTCCTTATTTACACAGGATGTTGATACAAGATCGTGTCTATGTGGTGTATTAATTAGGACAATATTTGTCTTCCTTTGTACCTCCAAATATGATGTTAAGCTCTTTATAGCTCCTTTTGTGTTGTTTTTGCTGATGTCATTTGCTCCAACCCATAAAATCAAGATATCCTTACTACCCAGTGTAGCTATTTCTTTTTCTGAAGTTTCCAAAATTTCATTGGTTAGAGCTCCCGGTTTAGAAAAACCTGAAATCATATACTCTTGATCCAGGTTTAATCGAAGCTCAGCCGCACATTTTTTTACATGGCTATCCCCAATTATTAGTACTTTGTGCTTAGCTTTCTTCTGACTATTCACGTGTTTATTTCCCATCTTTATTTGTGATAGTTTACTTGGGTTTTGGATTCCCGCGACCTTCTTTATCGTGTTGGTTGCTTCTTCGTCTTCTTTAAGGTTATGTAGCAAATCGAATTTGTTGTTTGCCGCGGGTATTATTTGTATCAAATTTCTGTTAATATCTTGCCTTGTCCTATTGCTTTTGGAAGTTACAAATATCCAGTCTTCTTCGCTTGATGGAGCATTTGCCTGTCCCCCTAAGCTGTTGTTTTTTCTTGATTCCTTTAAGATGTTAAGTGGCATTTTATTACTTGGTTCAGCTTGTAGTACTTCAATGATTTTCTTGTACGATAATATTTCATCTCTTGCTTTTTGGAGTTGAATACTCAATTCAATACAGCAGAAGCACTTACTTGGTTGGTTACTACTTGTATTTTGTACTTGAAATGTAGAGCGATTTACACTGCACTCCTTACTTGCCGCCATGATAGCTGTCACTGAGAGGAGTGAACATGAACTGGCATGGAAAGTGTTAACCTGATGTTTTCTCTTGATGACTGTTGGATAGTCTGAAATGTGTACTGTTTAATGTCTTCAAATAGTGTGGTTGGTAACCATTAAAGTTTAAGTACATGGATTTAAGCTTAGCTATATTCATTCTGGTCCATCACACTAGTAAACTAATATAGAATAATTGATGCCATCATCCAGTGTGATTCTACTTGTAGATACGAGGGTTGTACTGAAAGTCATAGAATAGAATAGAATAGAATAGAAATAGAATATGCTGCATTATTTTAGTGTTACTTAGCATATATATTGTTATGATTTGGGGTTGTGCGTGACTTATAGGACAAGTTCTGGATTGGATGATTGGATTTATCGACCACTTTTAGACATGCAACTCGAAACTACAGGCAATACAACACTATTAGAACCCTTTAGAATCTAGTATCTGTTGTGTTTCTATTATTTTGTCTAACTTGTATATATAAATTGCATTCTGCAGAATACTAACCTCAAAGTATTTATTAGTTTGGTTCATGGTCAGCCAGTTAGAACCTACGTGAATAGCTGATTGATACACTGGCATGGAAAGTGTTAACCTGATGTTTTCTCTTGATGACTGTTGGCTTGTATGAATAGTCTGAAATGTGTACTGTTTAATGTCTTCAAATAGTGTGGTTGGTAACCATTAAAGTTTAAGTACATGGATTTAAGCTTAGCTCTATTCATTCTGGTCCATCACACTAGTAAATTAATATAGAATAATTGATACCATCATCCAGTGTGATTCTACTTGTAGATACGAGGGTCGTACTGAAAGTCATGAACAACAGTTTTTTGTAAAGTAACATGCTTTATTATTGACAAACCAAATACACAACCTCAGTCTACAGACCTTTCTTTATTTTTCCACATAATTGCCACTTCTTTGTACACATTTCTTCCAGCATTCTGAGAGTTTGAAAATTCTCCTTCTGTAAAATTCCGTTCCAGCCATCCGAAGACACTGATGCACTGCTTTCTGAATTGCCTCCCTTGTCTCAGAACGTTGTCCATGCAGCTGATCCTTCACAAATCCAAAAAGATGGTATTCGGAGGGTGCCAGGTCAGGGCTATAGGAGGGGTGTGGAAGAACTTCCCACCCCATCTTTGCAATTGCTTCCAATGTGAGGCGAGCATTGTCATGCAGGATGATGATGTTTCGTCCCGGACGTTTATCGCGCAAAGCACGATGGAGCTTGTGCAGTGTCTGGACATAACAAGCAGCATTGATGGTTTGCACAGGTTCCAGGAATTTGGCCAGAATAAACCCCTCTGCATCCCAGAAGACTGTGCCCATCACCTTTGCAGCTGATGGCACTGTCTTTGCCTTGTTTTTTGATGGAGAATGCAAATGGTGCCATTCCATACTCTGCCATTTTGTTTCAGGCTCGAAATGTTGAAACCAGCTTTCGTCACCTGTCACAATACAGAGCAAAAAATCATCACCTTCGTGTCGATATCTCTGCAGTAGTTCTGAGGTGATGGCTTTTTGCTGACCTTTGTGGTCTTTGGTCAATAACCACGGGACCCAACGAGCACAAAATTTCCTATAGCCCAAGCTTTCAATCATCCCCTGTACTGCACTGTGCCCTATTCCAAGTTTTCGGGCTATTAAGTCAACAGTCACATGCCTGTCATCTTGAATGATGTCATCCACTCTTTCCTTGTTGCGTTCAGTTGAGGCTGTTCGAGGACAAGCACTCCGAGGCTCATCTTCGATGCTGGTGTTCCCATTTTTAAAATGTTTCACCCATCTTCGAACACTGCTCGCACCCATGCACACACTTCCATAAGCACACTGAAGTCTCTGGTGAATTTCTGCAGCAGGGATTTCCTCTTTCACAAGAAATCCGATGACAGCATGCTGGCAAAACAACATATCGTTGTTGGCCATTTTGTTAGGAGTGATACTGGTCACATGATGCAAGCTGTTGATGTCAGTCATGGTTAACACAACAGCTGGTTCCACCTACCACCATACTCTCTTTCATCTGCTGTTCCCAGGTTGCATGCAAAAAAAGTTGCTCATGACTTTCGGTACGACATACGTATTTAATGCCTTTATGTGTTTTGGTCAGCTGTGACAATCTTTAGAAGGCGTAAAATCAACATATTTAGGAATTTCTATTACATAGCTCGTAATACATATTTAGAAGCTATCATAAAAAAATTATCTGTTTCTGAGATAGTGAGGACTGAAGTAAATTTTTGTAGTTTTAATAATGAGAACAGGTAGAGGAAGATTGCTGCTGGAGAGGATCTGTAAATTAACACAAATTTTGAATCATGGTGGGGGTTTATGTCTTATCTCAAACTTTGAGCTTCAGCTTATTTGATCACAGTTCTGAACCTAGGTTCCTTGGAATGGAATTCTGGGTTTTAACCTGAGATAAGAAGGTTTCCATAATTAATCAAATCCATGATACAGTGCCTTCCCTAGGTGATTAAATGTTCATTCACCTGGTCAGCAAGCTCTGTGTTGTGATTTGAAATGTTCATTTTCATGTTACAGAGCCCTGCCATCCATCTTACACATCAGCAGTTTTCTATAAGATTAATTTTAACATCATCCTCCCAGCTGTGCTAAGATCTTCCACATGGTATCTTTACTTACATCTTCTGTTTCCTTCACTTACTACCTCTCCCATGTTATCTGATTTGATTGAATTGTTCTACCAGTATTAACAAAAGTGTACAAAATTTTAAGCTTTTTTAATATTATTTTTTCTGTTCCTTCTATTATTTTATGTCTTTTAGGTCAAGCTCTCTTCGACACTTCGTTCCCAACATCCAGTTCATCATTTCTTCCACATCTATGTAAAATATCTGTAAAATTATTATTATATTCTTATATTCTGATATTTAGGTCTTTGTAGATGAGACAGAAGATAAAAGTGCCAAAATAAATTGTAGCATGCATTTATTGAATTCGTACTATAGTAACAAGATTGGGAGTCAATGAGAGTGAAGTTATAATGTGTCAGTAGTAATATTGGTACTTATAGAACATTATGCAGCTTGTATTGTAGTTAATGTTTCTGTCTCAAGTGTTTTGATTATTTTGTTCAGGCTTGTGGGGCACGCATCATGGCCGAAGATACTGGGATAATAAGAACACATAACTCTATTTTCTCGGATGAAAACCTTAACTGCTCATGGATTATTATTGCTCCAAATCCAGGTACAATACTTGATTCTTCAATGTCAAAAGTCTTTCAAGAGTTCCTTATTTCTACTCTCCTAGACAGTGTAAGAAGAACTTATGACAATATGCTTTTCTTTAAATCCTTCATATATATAGAGAGGCTAGTGCGATTTATAACTTTTGCAACTTGGTAATTTATGTGGATAATTTTCTTGCAGTAGCCTTCTTCTATCTTAAATATTTCAGATGTAGATTCTTAAAAAGTTTTGTAGTGTCACAATGGTCATATGTAGCACACAAAAAGAATATGTCTGTCAAAATTTTTTTTATACTCATGAACTATCTCCATGCAGAATAGAATGCATATGGTCACCACATTATTATTATTATAATGCATTTAATTCAGTTAATTTGGGTAATTTGAATGAAATTGTATTAATTTTAAGTTTTTATAGTAATGTTCTTTTTAAATTATGTTTATTAATTATAATTGTAATAAGTTTTTTTATTCTATTATCTATGTTAATTAACTAATGTATGTGATTTTAATTATATAACTTATGTAATTTATTTTATGTATCTGGACACATATATTATCAGAGGGACTATTTCCACATCCTAGGTTTTTTACCTGTATGGATATATGGAAAATAAAGGAAATGAATGAATGAATTGTGCACACATGTGCACAATCAGTGGCAAAGGTAAAGATAAAGGTAAAGTTGTCCTTGTGCTTAACCAATTAAGAACTGCACCATGAAGGCGTATGGGGGAGTGGTTGTATAGATCCATATTTTCTTGAATTCAGCACTAACTGGAGGTGATTCCACTGAGTGGTAAAATTATTAATACGTTGTTTACTAACAGTAAGCCTCATTCCTGAGCACAGTGCAAAGCCAGAGATATACATCAGGAGTCTAGCAGATAATTTTATGCTAATGGACATTAGATAGGATTCAAAGACCATGAAGTATGTCATTTGGAAGAGGTCTCAGGGACTAAAGTTATGAACTGTAAAGCAACAGATACTTTAAGAAATCAGGCTGTGGGAGTCATGTAAATCTATAGTCTGAATTACCCCGTATGGTTCATCCTTAAATTTTGTAGGTAACTCTCTGTCCATACCAATTTCCTTTCCCCATGTTATATTCATGGACAGACTGATGTCTTTGAGCACAATAATCAAGCCTTGTTTCCATGCTGATGTTCTGTTTCAGAGGATCGAGTGACACTTACAGTCAATGAAATGAATTTGAGACCAAACTGGGATGGTGTTTGGACTGAAGGGTGCCCATATTATCGTGTTGATGTGAGGGATGGAGATGATGCAGAAGCACCTCTGATAGGAAGTTATTGTGGTTCCAAGGCTCCACCACACCTAACATCTCAGGGATCTGCTATGTTTGTGCAGATCTATTCATTGTATGGGGGTGACGCTGTAACTTTTGCTGCTACATACTCGGTCCTGAGCTCTGGTAAGTTCAAGCACACCGGCTAACTCACACTTCTTAAATATAGTTCATATCCTGCATTTTTTCAGGTTTATTTTTTACCACAAGAATTGCATCTTAATTAAGAAGAAAAGTACATTTTTTAATTCACACACCAGAGTTTTTATTGCGAAGTTAAGACATATACAATCCCACATGTAAGGTATCTCAGTCACATAACAGATTTTGTAAAAAATGATTAGCTTATTAGTATTCCTCACCAAATGTTATTAGGGTGACCAAATTGAGGAGGATGGGATGGTTAGGGCATGTAGCACACGTGGGAAAGATGATAAATGTATTCAAACTTTTGGTCCACAACCTACAAGGAAGACCAATGCGTGGATGATAGAATTAAAATATTAAAATACAAGTTAAAGAGATGGGATATAAAAATGCATAATGGATTCATCAGACTGAGGTCATGGAGTACTAGTAAGGTCTTGTGAACACTATACTGAATTTTCATGAGCCATGAATAAAAGGCAGGAAATTTCTTGATCTTCTCAAGGACTGTACCTCATGAAATTGGTTGGTTGGCTGTTTAATTGGTTGATTGGTTGGTTGGTCAGTTAATTAGGTTATGTGATGTATATTTGTAAATGCATGCTTGCATGCATGTACATGTGTACTCTTGCATGTGTAATTGTTGCCAAACTTTAATAGTCACCATCACCTTATGCATACATTCCAAAATCTGTGCCATGCCTGGAATATTGATGAAAATCTTTACCTTTCATTAATGTGTCATGTTTAGGGTTCTTGTCTTGTGGCTTCATATACACATTCAGTTATCCCTGCCATATCCTGAAACACTGCTGGAAATCATTTTCTGAAAGTCTTTTCAGTATAGTGTCATATAGCGAATGTATCCCTGTTCCAGATCATTCTTCTTTATAAAAATATTGTAGCATGTTTTGCGTGTCACGCTACAAGTAAGTTCACGCCGTTCTTTGATATAGCGAGTTTATTCCGTTCGCTTGCCTTACACACACTTCACAAACATTTGCTCTTGCAGTGTTACAATTACTGCTTGCAATATCTCGGCAACACTAGACTGTCTTCTCTGGTGGATGTTCCAAGACTCTCTTCTTCATCGGCTGGATAAAGACTGACTGCTTCTCGTCGAAGCTGGGCTATTTATCCCCTCGGCCGCTGCTATACAAATGAACCCTCTGTTATAACCATGGAGACTCCTGTTAGAACTACAATAGAGCGATTGTTGTTTCCTATGTAACAGTCTCTTCTAGCGTTTCCATAGAAGTGACTCTTCTGGACTGCAAACGCGTTACAATATTTAGGTTCACATATGTAAAGGAGAAACATAATAAGTAAATTAACATGAACTTATTATTGTAGCGTGTGGTGGAAATCTGTCATCAGAGCATGGCTCATTTGCATCACCTGGCTATCCGAACAGCTATCCTATGGAGTCTGACTGTGTTTGGTACATTGGGACATCACCAGGTGAGTGGTGGTGTATTTATACTGCTAGGATCTAGAGTGTGTCAGCATCCGCACATTTTGAGCCTTGTGTAATGAGTTGCAGGATTGAAAACTAGACATCAGGTATGCTAACAAACACATGTTCATGTTCATGTTCATTTATTTAAAATTCAAGCAGATCCAGATATATGTTGAGAAGTATATTCACAAACCACTGGGTATAGAATGAGTCACATATCAGAACAAATGTTCCAATTAATCATTGGAACAAGTCTAGGCAACATAATCTAAAATATACATAACACAGACATAGAACATAAATAAATATTATTACAAGAAATTGAATGCAAATGAAGAATGTATTAACCATTCATACAATAAAATTCCTCCAGTTTGTAAAAACAGTGCAACACCAGATATCTTCTTAAGGAACTCTTAAAAATTTTAGGGATCTGTACAAGCTCTTTTAATTTAAGTGGTAATTTATTAAAAAATTTAAAACCATTGTAGTAAACACCATTTTGATACAATGATAGAGAGGAAGTAGGAAAATAAAAATTTTCACAATGTCTGGTCTGTACATTATGCCTATCGTAATTGGTAATAAAAAGATTCCTATTCTTTAGAACAAACAACAGGATTGAAAAAATATATTGAAATTTCAATGGTAAAATTTCTATCTAAGAAGATCCCTACATAAGGTCCTACTTCCATATCCTGTCATTAAACGAACAACTCCTTTTTGTAACATAAAAAGTTCTTTGCTATTGGTAGATTGACCCCAGAATATAATACCATAAGATAATATAGAATGAAATAATAAATCATTACCAGTGATGAAAGAGACATATAAGGTTTGACTGATCTGGTCATATAACAAACTCTGGTTAATTTGTTTAAAACATTGTCAGTATGCAAATTCCAGGATAATGTGTTATCCATGCACATACATAGCAAAATAAAATGTTAACAGTCAGTTATTACTCTGTATGCAGACATTGTGACCAGTACTTAATGAGATTACATATCTCAACCCAGTATATTAATACAGAAGGATACATCATAAGGTAACTCATTGCTAGATTGAGAATTAGTATTTGTTTAATGTGGTGGTGTGTTTGTGGATTAATGGCAGGAACTTCTCTGGACGCTCTGAGATCCAGCAATCAGAGGTCTATCATATTACATTCTAAACCCCCAAAAAGTTTTTGTACCATGTCATGAACCCCACATGTTGACCCAAAATACTCTGTAGCCTGTACTGTGTATAATGTAGAGAAATGTATACAACGCTCAGGCCAAACCATTGCATCTGGGATGAAAACACTTGACAATCTTGAGTAGCTCTGAAAGGAATAAACCGTTTGTCTTAGAAAATAGGCCAACGGTGTTAGGATATCAAGAATCAGATATCTCTTCACCTAACAGAAACATTTTATTATGAGAATACTAATGTACACACTTACACACTGTCAATTAAAACAATCTACTTTGGGACTTGATTGTAATCATTATGTTTCCTGTAGTATGAAAATGTCTTACCATATCAGACATACTTCTTGTCCTTTAATAAGCCTTAGTACAAAACCCTTATATGTAGGCTTATCAGCTAAATAGTTTTGACTATTTTTTATCTTTCACCAAAATTCCATTCATATGGTCCAGATATTTATGGTTCAGAAGAATAAAGGTCCAGAAATACCTAATGCAGAAAGATGTATTACCACAATAGGAGTATTATTGACATAAAAATAGCATAAAAGTTACAAAACTCAGAATTATCAGTCTAGTCATTGCACCAAAGCAAGTATCCAGTCCAGATTCTTAAAAAAGAAGTAATAATTTCAGACATTCATCACACACAAATTAGAACGAAATTGAAAAGAGAACTAAGTGAAAAATAAATATCTAGTAAAGAAATCAATTGTCCCATACCACTGGCTTTTAACCCGTTGCCGTGGTTTGACGTGTATGTTTCGTCAGGTATTTAAATCGTCTGGGGGGGTTCGACGTGTATGTTTCGTCCAGCTGCACACCTATGTTATAACGCCCATAATAATTGATGGTTTTGCTGTAGATTGTTAGATTTTTCGCTGGCCTGTTGTCAGTAGAACAGAGTATAAATAAGACACGACTTTATCTGCGC
>NW_019735564.1:923707-966764 GCF_002891405.2 Cryptotermes secundus | reverse complement strand
AGGGCGCCCATATTATAAGGTAAGGTTATAAAACCACAATTTAAGATCATTTTAGTGAAAGTTTCATGTTCCTATCTCATAGAATTTAAGAACAATGATGAATAAATAATTTTCGAGCAAAATTTAAATGGCCGGCTGAATATATTACCGCAGGAGCCGCGGCCGCAGAATTTAAATGACAACATCAAAGGGTTAAATGTCGTGTAGAAGCTTTCGATGGTTGGGTCATTTTCCATTCCCAGGCAGACAAGCCTTCCTGATATGAATTCCTGTTATAAAACTTTCACAAGTGATTTATTAATACTCTTCAGTAATAAGATCAAGTAATAAGTATATATAGCTTAAAATTATACAGAAGAAGCTCTAAAGTAATGAATTTTAAAGGGATATGCCCAATAAGCTCAAAGGTAATGATCCACAGCAGAGGTAGCACACTTAAATAACTTGGACTGTGATTTATCATGTGACTGTAAGGAGGTCCTGGTTAATGAATTATATAAATATAAATATGTGACATTGTCAGCAGGTAATTTTGAAATAAAATCGGAAAAGAAACGCAGTTAAATTTGGTACAAAGTTATGGGAGTCTGAATATTGACATGAGAGCTGAGGAACAGGGAAGAGGGGTGTTACCTTACCTGCCTGCATCTCCCTTTCGATCAAAACTATCAAGTCTCTCCCCTCTCCAACTCTTTGTTACGATTCCAGAGAGTGCCAAAGGCATGAGTATGTTCTCAGAATTGTGATGTCTATATAACAGGAGTTTCAAGTCCCACAAGAGGACAGCTATGGTTAAATCATTGCAGCATAGAGCAGACATGCATATAGAAGCAGATATGAAACCTTGGCAGTTTAGTTGGAGTAGATGAGAAAAGGTGTGTGTAATGCAGTGCAGACAATTGAACTGATTACAGTGCAAGGAGAAAATGCAAGAAAAGGGTATTGCTGAGGCTGAGTAGAAGTGTTACAGTGCAGTAACAGCTGAACAGAGAATTTACCCGCTAATGGCGAGAGTAACTGCTCCAAGCAACTGTAAATATTACAGTACAGATATTTCACTAGATGGAACTGAATGATCAGCTGCATATCTCAGCTGGCTTCATCCCCATGGGAGAAAGCCTCTGGCAACTAATGGTTGGGCTGCACAGCATGTCTGGGAATAGTGTGAAGAGAAAAATAGTGTGCCATGTTTGCTGATTGTCATCATTTGTCCAACCTATTCTCTTGGTTAATACTTAGAATTGCAGTGTTTTTGGACTTCATCCATTGTCTGGTATTCTAAAGAACATTACATTTTGGAAACTAGATCTGTTTCCATCTGCAGGTGAAATGGTGGGAGGCACCTACTCTTTTGGGTTTGTTACAAAGGGCTAACCACTCTCAGTAATCCTGAGTGTTATGAACCATGATCAGATTTTATTCTTTGTTTTCATTTAAAATTTAAGGGTGGAGTTCCATCAGCATAAATGAAATATGGTCCAAATTTAAAACCTTGATCTAAGATATGCCGAAGATTATCATTTTCTTGTAAAATGTTTCATCAAAATCTGTTACAGAGCATCAATTTTTGTCACATTGATTTTTTCTAAGTGGACGTTCAGATCTGCCGCTATGTATACAGTTTCTTATATTAAATGTTAATAACATTTCACAAAATTAAAGTAATTTAAAATCTGTTTGGATACAGAAGTTGTGTGTTAAAAAGAAAAGATACATTTATTGACTCCAAACTACAAGCAGAACAAAGATGTATGTAGGTTGTGAAGTGCTTAAAATCTGAACTGTTCATATGATAGTGTCTTTATAAAGAACTAAGTACAGATTCTGTGTTTCTGTATCCACAGGTAATCGCGTGCTGATAAGCTTCAGTCTGTTTGAACTGGAAACCAGTGATTTCTGCAATGAAGACTATGTAGAACTGCGTAAAGATAGTGCAGTAGGATCATTGATTGGTATATACTGTGGGAGTGACATACCCAGCAATATCACTGCAGCTCATAACATGTGGATCAAGTTCCAGAGCAGTGGAACAGGCACTGCACGCGGATTCATAGCTGATTATAGCATGTGTGAGTGTTGACATTATTCTCCATAATTGCAGGCCAGTTTGTCTCAAATGACCCTCCATAAGTGAAAGGTCTTGTGGAAAGTTATTGTGATTAAATTTGCATCTCCATTATTTCTCACTGTGCAGGGATGTGGCTGTGATATCCATGTCCTTCAGGTAAAAGTTACAAAACAGCATGAAAAATAATACATATTATTTGTTCTTTTAGGTAATATGAACTGTTTTTTAGAAGTTTTATAACTATGATATTATAAAAATTATTTCATGTACAATGTTTTACTTTCTATTTTATACTGTAATCTGTAGCCTAAGGCAGACAGTGTATGTTTCATCCCTGAAACATTTAAATATCTGTGAATGTCTGGGGCACCATGTAGTAGAGTACATGAGTATTAGCGAATTTGGTGAAAACCAGCATATCTTCATTAGACAGACATCTTTTCTTCTACCATATTCTTGTTAATCACATACAACTTGTCTGAGAGTCTGAAACAGTCAGTAGTACCAGAGATAAGCAGAATTCCTATGAGACCAGACAACATTGACCTCCACCAGTATGTTTAGTGTGTTGTTTTATTTTATAAACACACTTTTTGTCTCTAATCAATGATCCTTGTTTAATTTAAGCAGAAGCCACCTTAAGCCTGGTATTCTGTTTGATGCATTATGAGGGCTCAGAGATTATTTGTGTTTGGCTTGCTTTTGACTGAATTTTGGGTTTATGTTTACAGTGCATGGCAATGACCTCAGTGGTCCAGCAGGACAGGTGGCATCACCACTCTATCCCAGCTCTTACAGGCGTTATGGTTCATTCTCCTGGAGGATCATGGTGGATATTGGCCAAGCAATTGCTATAACTTTCAAGGAATTCTTCATTGAGTTTTTCTTTTCAAATTGCATCGCCTCTGTTGCTGTGAGTAATGAAATGCACTTCTTTGTTTCTGTTCACAACCTTTTGTTTAAGAGCATAGCTACTAAGTGATGGGCTTTCGTCCTGGAAGTTTAAATTTAACTTTTAAATGCCAGAATTTCAAAATAATGGTAAGCTTGAACTGGCTGGAGTTTATTTAAATGCCCGCTGCTGGTGCGCTTTTAAATGTCCGTTGGTACCCTGTGTTTTAATGTCCATTCATGTTAGGGCGCTTAAACAATTTTAAGCATTGTGTTTAAAAATGCTATATCTAACAAAATTTTTATGATAAATGGATGGAATTAACTTTGTTTGTATCAGCAAAGAACATAGCATCGCATATTATAATGGAAGATCTGACCTTTTTATTTTTGATGCGTACTATAAAAATGGTTTCCCTGTTCTTAATATAGTTGTTCTGCATTATAAATTAATTCCTGCTTGTAACACTTGACATACTTTAGCAGTCCCTGGTGTCAAAAACAGATGGAAGCAATAAAATCATTTGATTCTCTGCTGGCAAATTTTAGATCTTTGTTACACTCTTCAGATTTTCGAATATTTTGACTGAAGGACAGAAGAATGAAAGCATGGCTATTCAAGGAAAAGCTAGAGGGGTCCCTTCTTCAGTGCTAAGACCTTCCATTGTAGCTGCAAGAGATTATTGCCTTTTCTATGGTCATGAACAGACAGTTGCATCAAGGCTGAGATACAGAGTGTGATCTGTTTTCTGTGTGTTCATAGTGAAATCAAATACTGTAGTTTCATGTCAGCCTATATAGACATCAAGCAGATAGCAACAAAAAAGGTATGTACATCGAATTTTACTATATATTTTAAACATATTAATCTGCAGAATCTGCAATAAAAGTACTGGCTCATGGATGAGTTTGGGCATAACTCATATGTATACTCTTTTTTGTTGTTGTTCACTTAGATATCATTGTAATTCCTCTATTATGGTTTTACTCAAGTCTGTCTGGTAATTACTGCATTTAAAAATAAATATTTAGGACTGTGCATGCATTTCTAGTAGTGGTGTGTGCGCGCGCTTCCAGCAGCGGAGTTTAAATGCCTGACTGGCCAAATTGGGGTACTTTGGCCATGATGACCATACTCATCACTGGCCCGATCAGGGTACTTTGGATGTTAAAGGTTAAGCAATTTTAAGGTCTTGGTTTTCATATGTTCCAAGTGCACACTACACTGTACACTTTTATATAGTTTGTGTTCAGCAATAGTGAAGAATTAAGAATTGCAATGTTGTTCTCATCTCATTGATATGGCTATTTTGTGATATACTCTGCAGCCATAAGTGTTATTCAGATTATCAGAAGAAATATCATACACGTATTTACTGGCATAATTGACGTACCTCTGTAACCCCCTCCAAAAAGTGTGTGTGAATCTTGTGATTTGTAAAATATTCAAATACTAAATTTCAGGATAAATGATACCAACTCCGTCCCAAGTGCAAACAATATAACTACTAATTTTCAAGGGCCTAATTGAACCTGTGTACTCAAATTGTGATAAAATTGTATACATGGCACTTATAGTATGAGAACGTTAGTATGTGTGATTGATCTCAGTTCAGTTTCTGCCAGAGTCATTAAATAAATTACATATAAATAAATGTTACTGACTTTAAAGATCATTTGACATAAGAACGTGATTGAATATTTTGTGTTTTCTGAATCTCTTGCTACAGAAATTTTTGCATTGACTCTTTGATTTCAAGAAATGACTAACATAACCACATAGCCCATTAAGTGTGCACTGTCCAACCTATTTCTATTCCTGTACCAAGTAGCTTATGCTACTTGGCTTATGCTGCTTATTGTACAGAATTATTGCAAATACTGTCAAAGGTTTCTGATGTGAGTGTGTATCTGTGAAAATTAGAAAAGTTGTGCAGTCTGAGAACGGTGCAGGTAGCTGTGTGTAATTACATTTTGGAAACAGTCTCTCTTTCAGAATAGAATTTAAATTTTGCTTGCATCTGTATTATATACACAGTTTTAGTGACTTACAGCTTGAAGTCATTCTCAAACCTTTCACTTGTATCTGTAAGAGCTGCAGTTAAATTATGGTATGTTGCAGGTCTATGACGGGTTTGATCAGACTGCACCATTACTCTTCAAAGGATGTAGAGGTGATTTACCAGACCCATTCACATCAAGTTCTAACATTGTTTACATTTTGTTTGAGTCAGTTCCTGTCCATCATGGCTCAAAATTCCTATTGGAGTGGCTGCAGGTGGACAGGCAGATTACCAGTGTGACTGTACCACCACCTACAGGTGAGTAGTGGAGAGCTTCACACTGTATAGTTTCTCAGCAATAGCCATGGTACATCAGTAAAACCTGCATATTTATTAACCTGTCTATAACATGGACATTTGTACCTTCATTGGTGGTTATCATACTCAATACAGGTAACTGTATACACATGACCTTTCTTGTAAAGAAGTATTCACCATTGGTTCTAACATATCAGTGTACATTTTCTATGTTGCTGTTATTTGTAATATGAAGTTAGAAAGTACACATGTGGAGAAACTTCAGTACTAGGCTGTTCATATCCAGTTTCTTGAAAAGTAAGGTAATCATTTAATTGATGCTCATAGCTGTGTCAGGAGGCAAACAAAGAAACTGGTAGACACAGTTTGATGACACTGTTGCAAATAATAGACTGTCTTCTTTCAGAACATTCAGGTAGCTGGATTATATGCTTCATGCTTCATGACATTAATATATATATTAATTATAACCCAAAAAATAATTTCTTTTGAAAAACTTCATATAAAGAAGGTGTTCAGTTGCTCTCATAAGCTCTGTGTTCACATAGGCATTGAATGCTTTGGAAGCTAGAGTTAATATCATGCAATATATTATGCAGTGAAGATTTCATAATTATATAGTATTAGAAGCCATCACAAGTGAATTTAATGTATCAGGTTTATCATTGACAAACTGTTATAAATTTGCATTATTTTTTGTGACTGTGATAGTATTTTGGAATTTATCAGTTCCAGGATGTGGAGGTTTGGTAAGCCTGCAGATAGGCAGGAACCACTCTAGTGAGAAAGTCACATTCACCAGCCCAGGGTATCCTGAGGGCTATGCTCCCATGCTGAACTGTGAGTGGATCTTTGAAACCCCACCAGGTTATCACCTGAGCTTAGTTTTCCATGACATGGACCTAGAGCAGTCTTCATCCTGCTACCTCGACTATGTGCAGGTGTACAAAGGTAAGAGGCATGTCCAGTGCTTTACAGGGACTCTTATTACAAGTCTGACTGTGAACAGTTTATGTTGCATTCAAGACTTAAATGATTGAATGAGTGATACATCAATGCAGCTAGGTGCTGGAATATAATACTACTTATGTAATTTTAAATAGAGATAGATACCCATCAGAAGTGATGAGCACTGGCAAGAATGATGGCAGAAGCATGTATGGTCTGAAGGAACCAATTTCTAAGAGTATCAGCCTCCCATTCTTTTAAGTACATTATCTTGGTTTTATACAGATTCGTTATCAATAATTTTTACTACAGTCCATTCGTGGAGACGAGACAGTCAGTGTAAACAAAGCAAGCCCCGTGTCGCCACAGCGGACAGCAAGGAGTGGACAAAGCGCGCAGTTACTTCAGTGTACTCACTGCATTCGGACGCACGTTAACCTGCATTCAGACTGAAGAGTGAACTTTGGACGCCCCTGCAAGGGTACACGCATCACGTGATCACTGCATGATTTCATTCAAAGAGTGAAGGAGGTACCGCGTGCATTTGTTTACGAGGACTCTCGTCTCCGCGAATGGACTATAGTTCTTATATTTCACACGTATTCTACGGAATGACTAATGTAAACACTTTCTTTTTTATGTTGGCAGGTCGACGAGGGTTGCCTGACTGGAGGCTCATGAAGACACTCTGTCTGCCAAATGCAACTTATGAGTTAATTGAGTCCACAAACCTGATGAAAGTTGTGTTTCACTCAGACTATTATGTAAACAAAACTGGTTTCAAAGGAAATGTTAACATAGGTAAATATTGAGATATAAGTAGTTGTTATTAGTTTTTATAACTGCAATAAGACCTCACTAATTTGGACTAATTGAGGGCTAACCATTTTCCAAATTATTATAAGTCCGAATTACAGAAGTGCTACTGAAAATATGTTCAAGGAAGTTATGAAATGGACTTCACTTGCCTTTTTTAGACAGTACAACTTTATCTTGAAACTTAGATTGCATATCATAAAATAAACTTACTTGTCATAAAATTTAAGTTTTGATGTCAGTCTTAAAAGAAATTAGGTAGTGTACATACTTAGTGCTATTAAGACCATGTTAAGAAGTGAACTTATTTTGATTTGTGTTCCTCTTTTATACTGTTCATTTACTACATCTTGCTGATCGTGGCAATGTGATCATCAGTGTCATAATGCGCAAAAGGAAAAACTGAATTATCATGAATTTTGAATTAGTGAGGCGCTCTACTTATATCAGTGCTTATTCATTTCTTCCATATTTAAAGGATTTTCACCTCTTTCATGGAAATTTAAGATTCACTGTCAGGTTGCTGGGGTTGACATGCTTTCAGTATACAGCCCTAGTCATGTTGTGGTTTCATACCTAACTTTCTTAGTTTCCATAGCTGTACGGTGCATCAACCCAGTATGCAGTTTCTTACTTGATGTCCTCCTGCAACATGGACACTTGAATCAAAGTTTAGGAGTGAACTTGTACTGCAGACTCTGCTGTGTACTATAATGCTACATTTTCTTGTCATCTACACATCTTATAGTAAGCTTGTGTTCCAAGGAAGCATAGAGATATCTGTAGAAAAAATTAGTAGCCACTGAATAATAAATTAAGGAGCAAGTTATAAAAATTAACATATGAAATTGTAAACACAGTATGATAAATTTATACATATAACATAGAATCTGTCTTTTAAACAATGTAAAATTAACAGTAATGGTCACATCTGTATATCACTGCATCTTTCATCAATGGAAATAATGTCCTATTTGTCATTATGTAATAAGTTATTGATTGAACCGTATAGGTTTGTATTTAGCAGTAACAAAAGCACATATCTGTAATTTTCATTGCTTTGAACGATATGAAATCTATTATGCTTTTATCTTTCTAGTTCAGTGTAGGTCCATTTGTTCTTAATATTCTTTTGATTGAATGGTTATCAAAATTTCCAGGAAAAATTATATAATTTGCTTTGTTAATTGGTGGTGATTCTGTCATTTGTAAAAAAAAATTACTCCTGATGTTTCATGCTCTTGGTGTACTCCACTATAGATCTGAGTATATTATGTTATTTCTCTAGTACTTTTCAGCTTCTTTTTCATTCCTTAAATTATTATAATTTCTTCCTTTTAGTTCGCTTTGAGTTATGTTCATTACAAAGTAAGAGACATTTACAGCAAATTCATCATGTTGGGAAATACAAATGACAGTGAAGACTGTTGTAATTAACAGTGACTTTTTAAACTTAGTGTCCTTCAGTCAGAATGTGCTTTTTGCTGTAACACCAGTAGTCAGTTTGGAGTTCATAATGTATCAGAAAATCTGCCACTATAATGATGACTTGTTACAGGCAATTATTCTTCTGAGTTCTGAAGCCATTCCCAGAATCAAAGTGCATATGATCGCAGTTATGTGTTTGACCAGTGAAGCTGAAGGAATTTCAAAGCAATTGATAATTATTGTATAACACTGAAAATACATGTTAATCATACTGACAGATTTCCACTTGATAGACAAAGAGATATATTGATGCACATTTAATAACAGTCAGAATTCATACAGTAGTGGGAACCATTAAACAAATGTGACATTACCTAGTCTAGCATCATTACTTGTGTGCTGCCCGAATCAAGGTCATAACAACTTCAGCACTGAGTTAGATTGCAGCTGTAATGGTTCTACTGCTAGTTAATGGGCATACTATTTCCATTAATATTACAGAGTATTTCAGTTTACGGTTCAAGAAGCCAAAGAGAAGACTTTACACATGGAAGGCACCTGGGGATTGGAGGCAGCATCAGCTGGACTACATCCTTATGAAACATCGATTCAGAAACAGTGTGAAGGGTGTGAAAACACTGCCTGGGGCAGATATTGACTCTGACCACAACTTACTGGTTGCCAAGTTTCAAACCAGGTTGAAGAAAATTATAAGATTCCAAAAGCGCAGACCTAGATGGGATTTGGAGAAGTTATATGCTCAAAGACAAAGCGTGCAGGAGACCCTAGAAGAGAAACTCAGTGCAATTGAAAGTGAAAGCGGAAATGCCGAAGTGCAATGGAACAATATAAAAGAATGCATGTTAGATACTATTAGTGAATTGGTTGGTAAAGTTGAGAAGATAGCAAGAAAACCATGGGTTACACAGGAGATGATGAGTAAAATGGAGGAGTGAAGGAAATGGAAGAATGTAAACAATGAAGAAGGCAGGAGGAAATACAGGAGACTGAGGAATGAATTGAAAGGAGCCACAGACAGGACCAAAAAGGAATATCTTGAGAAGATATGTAATGAGATTATGGAATTTCAAAGAACAGGCCGTTATGATTTGATGTACATGAAGACAAAAGAACTAGGATGGAAAGAGAATCATGGGATTCAAAATGTTGGCATCGAAGACTCCCAGGGGAATAGAATAGTAGATCAGAGGCAAGTGCTGAAAATTTGGGAAAATTATATTACAGAACTATATGATCGACCTAATCGGCCAGAAACCTTAGAAGTTGAACCGGAAGAAGAAGTAGATACAGACGAGAAAGGACCATATATTTTACAAAGTGAGGTGGAAAAAGCTATCAAGGAAATGAGGAAGGGAAAGGCTACAGGAGATGATGATGTACCTGGAGATGTGCTCAAGTTACTGGGAGAAGGTGGTTTGAAAACACTGACAAAACTAATGAACACCATATATGAAAGTGGAGAGTGGCCCAAGGACTTTACAGAAGTTACAATGATTGCCTTAAAGAAAAAGACAAAAGCTACAAAATGCAGCGACCATCGCACAATAAGTCTTATTGCACATACAGCAAAGATAATAGCAAAGATACTTAAAAGAAGAATTGAAAGGAAAATAGAGGATGTACTTGGAGAAGATCAGTTTGGATTTAGAAGAGGAAAAGGAACCAGGGATGCAATTGGGATGATGAGAATTATAGCGGAACGAACTTTGGAGATAGATGAAGAACTGTGTGTTTGCTTCATAGACTGGCAGAAGGCATTTGACCGGGTAAACTGGACCAAATTAATGCAGATCCTGAAAGAAACAGGTATCGATTGGCATGAAAGAAGATTGATTAGCAAATTGTACATGGATCAGAAAGTTAGAGTACGACTGGACAGGGGGGAGACAGGAAGTGTGCAGATTGGAAGAGGAGTTCGACAAGGATGCTGTTTATCACCAATTCTGTTCAACTTGTACAGCGAATGCCTTACCAAGGAAGCTCTGGATGGGCTCGGTGACTTCAAAGTAGGAGGGCAAATTATTCAAACTGTGAAATATGCAGATGACCTTGTGTTAATGGCTAAGGAAGAAACTGTGCTACAGGGCATGATTGATAGACTAATTGAAATTGGAAGGTGCTATGGCATGGAAATGAATGTGGAGAAAACAAAAGTAATGAAAATTTCGAGACAACCAACCCCAGTCACAATAAAGATAGACCAAAAACAAGTGGAGAATGTGAAATGTTTTAAATATTTGGGTAGCTTGTTAACAGATGATGGAAGGTGTACTTGTGAAATTAAATCCAGGATTGCCATGGCAAAAGCTGCATTTAGCAAGAAGAAGAATCTTTTTACCAGCAAATTGGACTTAAATTTGAGGAAGAAACTAGTGAAATGCTACATTTGGAGCATAGCTCTGTATGGGGCTGAAACATGGACACTTAGGGCAGTAGATCAGAAACATCTGGAAGGTTTCGAAATGTGGTGTTGGAGAAGGATGGAGACGATCAGTTGGACTGATTATGTGAGAAATGAAGTGTTGATTAGAGTCAGTGAGCAGAGGAATATCCTACATGAAATAAGAAAACGGAAGGCTAATTGGATTGGTCATGTTTTACGCAGAAACTGCCTTCTTAAAGAAGTTATTGAAGGAAAGATAGAGGGGCGGATAGAAGTGACAAGAAGACGAGGAAGAAGACGTAAGAAGATGCTGGATAAGATGCTGGATGAACTTCGGGACAGAAGAGGATACTGTCATTTGAAGGAGAAAGCTCTAGATCGCATTAAGTGGAGGAATTGTTTTCGAAGTGACTATGGACCTGTCGTCTGACAGATTACTGATGATGATGATGATGATTTGAGTTTAGTGTTAATACGCCTGCTTTTTTAAAAACTATTATAAAAATTACATTTATTATCACCTTAAATACAGTATACACAACATAAGATAACATTTACTACATTTACTGCTGAAACACAAACATGTGAATATATGCAGCACCTCTGTTATAATACAAACTGCATAGGCCATGTGTTAAAAGTTGTTGTTTTCATTGGTGAAAAATTGTTGGTAGGAAGAGGGTGGAATATCCTGCATTGTCCCTTGGAGGTATGTAAGAGAATGAGGTGGTGGTACTTATCTTTGTCACATTTACCCCATCCATGTTTCTGATAATGAAATATGCAAAAATGCTGCATTTCCAGTACTAATAGCTGACTCACGTGTTATATTTTAGCGTCCTGTTGCACTGATTCATGTCCATGATTTATGCTAACCGTCTTACAGTGCACACACTTTTTCACCTTACTCTTCTCCTTTACACTACATGTTTCAGCACTAATGTGCCATCTTCAGGTGCGTCTCTATGCACGTCTAACTACTGAATTGCATGCCCTGATGTCTTCATACTAAAGTGACTAAAATATATATTCGTCATGTATAATAATACATTTTAAATATTAAAACTTTTCACGATTAGTCATGATTAGGCCTGTGTGGATGAGCTGATTGAGACGCTGTTCATTGTGAGGAGTGGCAGCTGAGCAGGAATGCCCAGGGTGTGGTTTGTCATGCACTTCACTTCCACTACTGTTGAAATGCACTACCCACCACCTCATTGTGCTAACATCCACTATACTTTCTCCGTACACCTTTAGGAAGCATCAATGGATGTCAATGGGTGCAATTTGTTCGGCAGTGAGAAATTCAATAACATCTCTGTTTCATACACACTTCTATGTCAGACGCTATTTTGGTAGACTGCACTGCTGTAGCTATCTGTCGCACGACAACCAAACTAACAGTACATTGGCAGGAAGGTTCAACCTTTACTACAACACCACCAACATCCAGCTCAGATGTTACAGATTAACACAAAAAAATAGGAGGCATTATATATGGAGCACCCTAAGTATTTTTATGCAGGTCCATAAACCATTAAAAGGCTGTCATTATATTGGAAATTCAGATTTAATGTTGTCATTGTAACTGAAGAATATGACTGTCTAACATTATTAAACTGTTGTTACATAATAAAATGTTTGTGTGTCCACAAAGTACCTTCAGGGTTTTGAAAAATTGTGGTGCAGAAAAAATTGAGCTAGCCACATATACATTCTCCGTGCTACCAAGGGAGCCCTACTGAGGTCAGTAAAAATCTTCCAGAGTTTCACTATGATCTGCTGCAAATCGCATGTGACTAGTTCAATTTGTTGGCACACCACAATTTTTCAAAACCCTGAAGGGACTTTGTGGACACGCTGTATAACCAGACTTCTCACTGAAACATCAAACTCGTACCAATACTGTTAAACTGTTTTATCTCTTGAGGTAGTGACATTATTGGAGCAGTCTTACTAGAGTAATATTTTAGGGTCTGCCATGATGAATCCTTTGTGTCAAAGCATTTAATGTTGATCAACAACTATTCAGCAAATGTCTGTCTGTCATAACAGTGTGTGGTGGATTGCTTACTGGACCAAATGGTGTGATTGACATGCAAAATGAGACTCGAGCACTCCATTGGTTCTACACATACCATCATCTGCAGTGTGAATGGAATATCACTGTGCGAGTGGGCAGGACTATAGCAGTTGAGTTCCCTGTGTTCAATGTTCCATCAAGGAATACATCTTATTGTGCAGAGAACTCCATTGTGGTAAGTGACACTTTGAAAGCCACATGTATTACTGTTTCTACAGAACTGTGTGATCTGTGATGCCCATTTGTTCTGAGAGTAAAGGAAGGGCAAGTTTTCCTCTGCCACAGCTGGAACACTTCCCACAGGAATACTTTACTTTGCAGCCCCTATAATCTGCTGTTATGATACAAGATATGCCTACTATCATTCTACCGCTTGGTTTACCTGTATACTTAAATTGTTGTTACAGCTAAGGAATGGAAGATCCCGCAACTCTCCAATGTTGGGACAGGGGAGATACTGTGGCACACAACTTCCAAGAGATATACCTGAGACATCAGCAAATGAACTAAGTGTTACATTCATAGGTTTATCAGCAGCAGCAGTAAGTTCATACAAAGCTTTTCTGAGTATGATAATAAACAAAAGGTAATTCTGAATAGTCCTATCTTCTGGGACATGATGCCATGTAGCAGCAAGGAGAGTGCTTGTTGCTTGCTTATATGCTTGCTGGATGTTCTCTTTAACTCTGAAGATGGAGGCAATATATTCTTCCAAAACATTACTAAACATCTACCAAACTACATGATGTCACATTCTAGAAGATAGTACTTTGCGTAGGTCCCACCATGAGAACCTCATATCTCACAAATATTAATTATTATTATCTGCATATAGGTCGTAATGAAGCACGTGGCTGTTCTAATTCACTCACATAAACTATCAGGATACCAGAATATATTTTATTCTGTTTTGTGGATACCAAAGTCCCAATGGAAATAAAGTGAAGATTGTCTTTCAGAGAATTACTTAACCTTGGATCAAATGACAGTTTAGTTAAGAATGGCAGTGTGCATGCTTATAGTATGTGTATCTACAAATCATAGTTATTCTTTATATAAAATCGCGAATGTTAAAGTCATTCCCATAAATGGATATCATTTCACATTTTTTCCCCACAACTTTGTTTACCCATGTGTGATAGTTTGGATTGCAATCTTCTAGTGTATCATACCTCTACTTTCATAGGTGTTATCAACATATTGGCATAGTCAGCCACCTCTTCTTCACAGAGATAAGTGAAGCTAGGATATAGGTAGGTTATACAGTAAAGATGGGAGGGATTGGGATGTAGAGAGCTGGAGGATGCCCAGTCAGAAGCAGGCTAGGAAAGAGGAAATATAGCCCTGTCTGAGTCAGCACGATCAGGGAAAGACTCTAATAATGGCCCACAGCTTTAAATTATGCCTGTAATAGGTAATAATTCCCTGAGTGACAAAGTAGAAGCACTTAAGAGGATGTATCATTTCAGATATTCAAGTTGGTTTACCGAGAAGTGTCAGTGGCTTGTGGTGGTCGCATAGTGCTTTCTGCAGAATATGACTCAACTGTGATCATGTCACCACGATACCCTAATGTTCCACCACCACATACTGAGTGTGAGTGGATCTTCATGGCTCCTGCGGGTGAGAGGCTGCATTTGGAGTTCTTGGAACGGTTTGATGTAACCTCTTCACCAGAGTGAGTATCTCTGAGATATATCAGAATTGTAATACTTTTACTGTTCTGTTTATAGGTGTTCCTAGGTGAATTCAAAGCTAGTATGAAGGTCATCTATGTACGATATTTAATTGTGTACTTTTCTTACTGCAAAACTCGTGTCTGAAAGTGTGAATGTGAATACTGGTTTCTGCGGGATATTTTTATGCATTAGATTGAGGTGGTTACTGTGACTGTGATTTGGCAACATGGTACATAGTTGATTCCAAAAGTAAGGTCTCCAAAGCGCTCGGTAATTTTTCATGCGGCTGTTGGCAACCCTGTTGCATTCGTTGCTTCCCCCACTCCCCCCAATACCTACAAGCATGCGCGCTNTGATAGAAGTTTGACCAATGCTTAATTTTTATTGAAAATGCTATTGAAGTTCAATATGTATAATCACATACTGTACGTGGGATCTACATGATTCCTTGATGAGCACTGAGATGAGAATTCTCCATGATAAACTTCTGACCAGTGCATAATTTCTGCTGAAAATGCAATGAAAATCGAATGTGATATAGCAACAAGGTATGGATATTCATACCTACAGACTCCACTATGTTATACATTCATTAATATTGAGATGAAAATCCTTGTTCATAATATTTCAGTCAAAGCATAATATTCACAGGAAGTAGAATTAGCTTTCCTTGTACTATGTTGCCTTAACTTCAGTCAGTTGGGTTGTTGGGTGGGGCAAAATTATCTCAGTCAATATTTTATCAAGGGTAAAAATGTGGAGTTTAAATTGACTTCTAAAATGTATTGTCTAAAAGTAATAGGGTGAAAATTATGTGGAGGCCTAAATTACGAGGGCTATTCAGAAACTAACCTCCGTTTATTCTAGGCAACTAATGTAGGAGTGGGGGAGAATTCCTGCATGTGAGGTAGCTTCGCATGATTCATTGCCTTTTAAGCAATCACATAACTGGTCACCTAGTGTTTGTCCTTGTCTCTGCAGAGTTACTTATGATGTGTCCTGTGACTGATAATTCTGCTAGCAGTGAAATTCATACTCTTATCCTCTCTCTTCATGCTAAAAACATGGTTGACAAATATAAAGGTTAAAATAAATAAAACTATAATTTTACANAACAATCTACAGCAAAACCATCAATTATTATGGGCGTTATAACATAGGTGTGCAGCTGAACGAAACATACACGTCGAACCCCCCCAGACGATTTAAATCCCTGACGAAACATACACGACGAACCACGGCAACGGGTTAAGGGTCTTTGGTCTTTGACATTAGGGAAGAACATAGTTTGAGGGTACTTGAGAACAGAGTGCTGAGGAGAATGGTTAGAGATTTAAGAGGAAGGAAGCAAGAGGAGACTGGAGAAGACTGCATAATGAAGAACTTCATACTTTTTGCTCTTCACCAAATATCATTTGAAGGATCAAATCAAGGAGGATGAGATTAGTGGGGCATGTGGTATTCATAGGAGAGATCAGAAATTCATTTACAACTTTTTATTGGGAAAGCTGAAGGGAAATGACTACTTGGGAGACTTGGCATGGATGGGAGGAAAATAATAAAATGGAGCATAAAGAAACGGGGTTGGAGGGGCATGAACAGGATTTGTCTAGTTCAGGTAAGGGACCAGCGTCAGGCTCTTGTGCACACAGTAATGTTCTCTATGAATGAATGAATAAATGAGTGTATAAGGGGTGAGCCTTCTCGGCCCTTGCACCTTGACCTACAGTGATCTATTGTGATTCCCCTTTTGATTATCCCCTCAGCAAATGAAGCGCAGGATTTTGTATGTGGGGGGTGTCAAAATAGTCCCTTGGTTCCATGAAGTATTGACCCAAGTGACATAATCTTAGATAAGGTAAGGCCTCACATTCACGCAGGATATGTGTGGCTGTTTCATTTTCTTCTTGACACCTCTCACATGTGGGACTATCACTTAGTCCCAGTTTGAAGAGGTGTCCTTTAAGGTGACAGTGTCCTGTAAGTAGTCCCACCACCCATCATAGCTGGTTCCTGTTTAACTTCAACAGTTCCTTCGCTCTTTTAGAAGAGGGTCCCTTTGCTTGCCTGAGTCCAGTCAAGGATCTCCAGTATTTCTTGTGCTTCATATTTGTCCAGTCCCTGATTGCCTTTCTGGCAACTCATATAGAGATGCCACAGGCTGGTTCAGGTCCTATGAACGGATGTTCAGCCCTAGTCTTAGCCAATTGATCTGCTGTTTCGTTTCCAGCAATACCCTCATGCCCCAGCACCCATATCATTTGTACCCTGTTATGTTTGGCCAGTTCCATGAGGGTTTGGTGGCAATCCCAGACCAATTTTGAGTTGATCTGGTGTTTGTGAAGCGTTTTAAGTGCAGCCTGGCTGTCAGATAGAATGTAGATGTTCCCATTTCTGTAGTTCCTATTTAAATTCTCCATAATACATGCTTTAATGGTATATACTTCTGCCTGGAGTACTGTCATGTACCGCCCAAGGCTGAAACTAAGTGTCTGCCTCGTGCCATAGCAGTACACACCAGATCCAGTGCCCTTATTTATCTTGGAACCATCTGTATGCCAGATCAGTCCCCCTTTTCTATCGGGCCAAAACCCGTTTTCCCATTCACTCCCGTCAGGAAATCTGACTGTGAAGGGTTTTTCATATACATGTCTCATCATCATTTTGTCAGACCCCATTTGTAATGGAATTATCCATTAGGGAAGTGATTACAACTACGCCACCTCTAATACAAGTCAAAAACGTTATTACAAAAAAAAATTTACGTCAACGTCTATACGACAGAAATCAACAACTACGTATAGTGAGCATTGTAAATGTTTTAAGTGTTTCTACTCTTAAAAACTTTTATGTATTAGTGGATTCCTGATCGTAGAGGCATACCTCTGATGATGATTCATTATGAATCAAAACATGTTGGGTAACTAATTGCTAAAGTGGTGGAACCATTATATGTCACTTTGGACTGAAACTTAATTGTAAACCTGTGTGATGGACCAGAATGAAACAAATTAAATTTATTAAAATTGTTCTTAACGGCATAGGGCATGAGGATTTGTACTGGTTTCGGGTCCACTTCCAAGTTCCTGTGAACATAGCAATGAACTTATGGATTCCATAAAAGGCAGACAACTTCTTGGCCAACTTTTCAGAGAGAGCTGTTATCTGTAGAGTTAGTAGTATATTTTGAACCATTAACTGACTTTCAATAACTAAAATGTCGCGTGATTCATCTTTTTTTGAAACTGAAATTTTAAATATTAATTTGATGAACTTCCATCTGTTAATAATTAATATCACTAATGTGTGACATGAATTTCTGACTGTTGACGATATCTAAGAATACATGTCATTTTACCTCCAAATCATGATTGCTGCAAGCAACAGACTCTCTCTGCTATATGCAGATTTACCTTCTGGTGACAATATTCATGCCTCTCTACCTTTCACTGTTTTCTTATGTGTTAATAGCTGTCAGCTAGCATTTGTGGAGCTGCGTGATGGAGCAACTGTCAATTCAGAGCTTATCAACACATTTTGCAAAGGAATTCCAAGCTCTCAGTACACAACAGGCAACATGTTGTATGTCCGTTTCTTCACAAATGCCCCTGAACCCAAGAATGGATTCAAAGCCAGTGTTGGTATAGGTAAGATCCAACTTTATTTATATTACAGTCATGATAATGGGCACAAAATAAAAGGCAATATGAGGGATTACAGCGCTAGAATTCTCCCCACCATGTTAGCTAAAAAAACCCAACAAATTCTTAAAAATAACCATACCTGACTCTATTTAAACACCTTGATGTGAAAACAAAAGAAAACTGACATAAAGGTATGTGACAGTGATTCATCACTCTGAATTTTGTGTCCCATCAGTACAGTAACATTGAAGAATACATTTATTTTTCATGCAGTAATTAAAGTTGTTCTGTTTTCAGAAAGAAAAGGTCTGTAACCGAAGTTACATATTTTATCTCACCACTACATATGGGTGTAGAACAGATGCTTGGTCAAGACAAAAAATTTCAGATCCTGTGTTAAATAACTTGAAGTGCCACCCTATCTTGAGGGGGTTGTGCCCTTCTTGTGTTACAACTGCTGGAGGGAGAGTTGTGTTTCAGTCGCATGAACTGACATCAATAAGGGTTTTTACACATTTTATAGGGGCTGTGCCATAGCTCAAGCGGTTAGTTGCTGGTTGCGGCCTCTGTAGTCTAAGGGTAACGTTCCCACCTCGTGACTCAAGGTACGCGGGTTCAAACCCGGCGGAGGTCGTGGAATTTTTAAGGGCGGAAAAATTCAGGGAACAAGTCCTCCGGGAGGGACTTTAATCCATGGGTCCCGTGTCATAGCTTTACGGCACGTAAAAGAACCGCATGTCTCCAAAGGAGACCACCGAGCAAAATTCAGGACATTTCCTGCCCAACAGTAGTCTCTGATGCCTCTGATAGATGGGGGAAGCATTAAAGATACCACTAAGCCAGTAGAGACCGAACTCGCTTGCTTGGTCTGGACTGATGGTACACACCAGTATCGGTAGGGTATAGAGACTGGTAGAATATCATAGAGGGAAGCACAATGGACCAATACTGGTCTAAGTGCATGGGGAAACCCACCCTCCCCAATTACTAACTAAGTAACTAACTAGTTGTGTCCCACCACGGCAGCCCGGGTTCGATCCTGGGTCTTGTCAAGTGGGATCTGTGGTGGACGAAGTGGCGGTGGGGCAGGTTTTCTCTGAGTACTTCGGTTTCCCCAGCCAATCTACATTCCACCATTTGCTCTGCAATCACCCTCACCTATCATTTGGTGCTGGTACAATAGGCCAGAAGTGGCTGCAGTACAAGGGACTTAGTCCCACCCCAGTAGCAATAAAAAAAATTTCACATTTTATGTATAGTACATATTACAGAGAAAGTGTTTCACATTATATTCCATAAGCTTTGGTGTTAATTTCAGTGGTCAGTTCAACATAGTGTAAATGTATATATATCAGTGCAGAAGTTTATCATTCCTTGTTAATGCTTAGGAAAGTGCTTCAGGATTTTCTAGCATGGATGAAATCTTCATATGATGAAGTGTTTTTCTCTCTTTGTTGTTAAGTTTTGCACGTCCATATGGATAATGACACTGTTTGGCTTCATATAGCAAGATTTCATCCTTGTTAATATGACTGTTACAATGCACATGTCATTAGCTTACAAATCTCAAATGTCCTGTTCCCTGTAGCAACTTGTGGAGGCACCATTAGAGGTTATGGAGGCCATGTTACATTACCAACCTACCCAGGGCAATACCCCAATAATTTGGACTGTACATGGCGACTCATTGGACCACCAGACCACTATTTGGTGCTTTGGTTTGATGAACTGAGTATGCCATACTCTTATAATTGCACAACAGGTGACTACGTAGTTGTGACAGAACAGATGCCCGTCAACAGCTCAGGTAGGACAGATCATTTTTCTCTCACTTAGTCTAGCAGCAGAAGATCCACGTATAACCTGACAGGACTTGTAACTACATAGAAGTAAACTAAAATGGTTTAATTTAATCATTCTAGATCCTTTTTCCATTGCAGTCATACCACATCACACACACACACATGCAAAATTTGTACTACAGAATCAAGTTCTTGATTCATATCCAAGTTAAATATGTTAAAAAAAGGTAAAGTTGTCCCCATGCTTAACTTGCCATGAAGGCATATGGGGGAGTGAATGTATAGATCAACATCTTCTTGACCTTGGCACTAGTTGGAGGTGAGTGGTCAGTTTCACACCCTTGTGTCCCCAGATACCCATTGCATAGATGAGGCTAGGTGGGCCCCAGAGTCAGTCTGGACTACACGGAGAAGAGAAAATTCTTGACCCTACCAGGACTTGAACTCCAACCCCTCAGTTGTCCAGCCAGTAGCCAGTTGCTATACTGACTACACTATCCCAGCTGTTAAATATGATAACCATAATGAAATAAAAATTACACTGCAATTATTTCTTATGTCATATTATACAAGTTTTATTATGATAACTTTTTGTAGTAAATTTGAAACCTCCACATAGGTTGTGAATGGACATCATACCCAATTTTATTTTTTATCGGTTACATAGGCATACTAAGCATAATAAAAGTAGAAATTTAAAAATGTATCATCCACAAGCAAATGGAACGCTAATGGGGAATCACACATCACATAGTGAGACTCCAAGGCAGTCCAGCTTCTACCATTAGAATCAGGCTGGGCTCCGCAATTCAGTTTGATTTGTTATTTAATTTAACAATGGTGGGTTTTTCAGTTACCAGATGATGTTGTAAACTTGTGACTTGTCCTAATTTTTTAAAAAAATAATGTTTTTCTCTCATAATACCTTCAGTTTGGCATATGACAACTTGTCTTTTTTTAGCCTCTTTCTTAAATCCTGTGTGTTTGTGTGTATAATTTCCACTCAATCAACCTTGAGTGTGTGAACCAATCTTTACATGGCAACTGAACCCATCTCAACAGCATACTTCATGAATCCCTCCTATCAGTCTGTGTGTTTACATGTGTATCCTTCTTATTGTAAGGCAATGGTTCAGTTTAGGGTATCCCTCCATTTGCTGCTAGACAGCAGTTTGATAAACACATCCCAGCAGCAACAAATCACTCTACAATAAAAGAACTGTTGGACTCATTGTTATCTAGGCAGTCCATGTCTTTGGGTGTGTCTATGCATCCCCTATCAGTAAAGACATTCCTACTGCAATAAAGAATTGTTGGAGACATTTTCTACATGGTCCATGTTGTGTCAAAGGAAAGTAGGTGAATAGTTCTTCTCAGAACTTCTTTTTATCCATGGCGAAGTATATGAAGGCATGCGGGGAAAGTAAATCTCACCCATTTTTCCATTAAAGAACTGGATAGAAATGAGTGGTAAGCTTAATTCTCCAACTGCAAGTACTGGATGGAATAATTGATTTAACAAGTCATCCTGGATATGGTAATAAATAAAGTTTCTGTCTGCCCTTCCTGGAAATAAAATTCAGGCCATTAACATCCCCCTTTCCCAGTGCTTTTGGAAAGAATGAAGTGAATAAATAGAAGTATACTAGATACTAACATCACAGGATGTTGAACACAGTTTGTAGTGTCATCTGTGTTTCAGCATGCAGATCCACAACTGTAGGCTGGTCGTCGAAAATAAATGANCGGCAACGGGTTAAGCAAATTCTGTGGCAACCCCCCCTTTACAAGTATAAGGTGTGGGTTTCCCCTCCCCAACCTGATAAGAGATTCTTGTGGTGCCCATGTGCCCATACAAAAATAAGTGACAGGAACATTGTCATACTTGAGAAACCAGTCTTATTTCCTGTAGATGCTCCTCAGTACTTCTACAAATGTTGATTCACAGTTTGTCACTGTTGAACAAATTCCTGATGCATAGTTACATCAAATGTCCAAAAATAGTGCTTTAATTTACAGTCTTCAGCAGAAGTCATGGAACTTTTGAATTTTGAACCCACTATATTATTTGACTCTTGCTCATTATTTCCTTTTCCAGAAACACTTTTCACTTCTTGTAGGTTACTGTAACAACATTTCCTAGTTTGAGTTTGAAACAGAACATAAGGCACATTCATATTTTTCTCTTCAAGAAGGTTCATTCTTTGAAAGAAGTCACATATAGCACTACATGCAGCTGTCTGAACATGTCACTTTTGAATGATGCAGCCCATGGTGTGTAGGTTAGTAGTGGAATGATTCTGCAGAGGGTTATATACTACCAGGCAGAAATACAGCTCTATGTTATGAAGTTCAGTGTCATAAACATTGCAGTCAGTCCAGCCATTCCTTATCATACTTAATAATATAATCTACCTCCATGGAGAGTCCTTGAAATGCTGATCAACAAATTCTCCCTCTCTTAGGGAGCACAAAGATCATTGCTGTGTTCACAAGAGCCCACAACAGGGCCTTGTCCTCAGCAAGAAGAATTCAGTCCACATCCTTATTCGGTATTTCTTCAAAATCCATATTATACTCCCATCTATGCTTAGCTCTTCAAAGTGGTCTTCTCAAATTTCTCTTCCCATACCATCCATGATTTAATCATTCTGGTAATATTTGGTGAACAGTATAGATTAGGAAACTACTCTATCGAAGTTTTCTATTAATTTCTCTCTTTTAGGTCCAATTCAAATGAGCAACCTGTTTACATAACACTGTCAGTCTGTGTGATCTAAAATATTTCATCCAGATCTGTTCACTAGGAGTAGTTACTGTGAAGTAATACCTAGAATTTGAACTACAGGAAGTACTGAGAATCAAGTCAAACCTTAGCAAGAAGACATTTTACGGAGAAACGGTTTCAGTACTTAATTTCGAGAGTAAGAGACACTGCTTATTGATTTAGTTGAGTCAATGATAGAATTATACAGGACTGTGGTAACTGTATGTCAAGAATATGAATACTGTCAAACTTATTTTATTTCAGAAAACACTGAACAATGCACACTATTATAATCACAGCAAGTGAAAATCTGAAGTGCAAATGATTTCCCAATGTACTTGAGTCCATTAAAACTATTCACCAACAATACGTTACTATTTACACAACAACCCATGTATTACTTGTAATAGCACTTCTTGGCAGGGACATTCTCATCATTTTTATCTTCATTTGTCAGTATAGCTGGCTCTGCTTCTAGAATTTCCTTCTCCACAGTGTACTTATTTGTACAAGAGCTCTTCTTGTTTGGTGCTGTCAGCACATTAAGTTCTTTCTTTTCTGGATGGTTCTCTTGGGAACATATCACACTCTCTTTATCTTCACTTTCTGCTTTGTTGTTCTCTGTAGTTTCAACCTCAGTGTCCTCTTCCACAGCCTTCTTCTGCTTCCTGTCATTTGGCTTAGTGTTCTCATATATCTGATTCTCCTTTTCCTTTAATTTCCTATTCTCCTGTTCCTTTAGTTTCCTTTTCTCCTTGCTAACATATGGCTCTTCACCTGCTTGCTTTGTCTTTCCCTTCTTGTTGTATTTCTGTGTTTGTGCTTCCCCTTTCTTCGATTCTTTTCTGCTGTCCTGGGTCTCCTTAACCTCAGTCTCTTCTGTGTCTTCTTCTGTCTGAACAGGCGCTTGTCTCACTTTCCTGCAACAAATATTGACAGAACATTTTATGAACTTAATTCTCTAGAGATTGTCAAATTTACACCAACATTACCGCAGGTAGTAGGACCTTCTCATTTATTAAATTTGTAATGCAAATTTGTTCCATCTTTACCAATTTTTATGTTCAGTGAGGTGAGAACATTATTAGAGGTGAGATTATTTCTCCATTTTCCATTTGTCCTCTTTCTGTAAGGCACACACAATGCGCAATCTTGTTCCCCAGTCACAAAAGTATATCATCGTAGAGGCCCTAATTGAAGCCTGTGACAAATGGAGGGACTACCTAAAATACATACAAGAGTTACTTGGAAGAGATTTTCTTAGTTCTTCACATCTATGTGGTAGAGAAAATAAATTCATAAAGGCCAGCAGAAGTGAACCACCCAAGTTAGTAGGATGCAGCTTGTACATCTGCAGCAACACTACTAATGACTTGCTTGTGGGCTCTGGACAGAGATCCTTGACAGCATATTTAACGGCATTTTTAACATTTATAGCACAGAAATGACTGAAAGGGGTCATTGTGCACCTTATTACATTACACTTTTTCAGTACTGGTCTCTTACATGCAGAGAGAAGTCATCATGCTAAGAATGTCCAATTACTATGAGCCAGAAGAAATCAGTCAAAATAGAAGCACTAGGCTCCTGGCATACATCACTAAACAAATATGTCAGAACAGACTCTTCAGCATGTAGATTACCATGTTAGTGATGCACTATTTTTCTTTTTTATTGCTACTGGGGTAGGACGAAGTCCCTTGTACTGCAGCCACTTCTGGCCTATTGTACCAGCCCCAGATGATAGGTGAGGGTGATTGTGGAGCAATTTGTGGAATGAAAATTGGCAGGGGAAACCGAAGTACTCGGAGAAAACCTGCCCCAGTGCCACTTTGTCCACCACAAATCCAACTTGACCAGACCCAGGATTGAACCCGGGCCACCGCTGTGGGAAGCCAGTGACTAACCACTTGAGCTATGGCGCGGCCCTAGTGATGCACTAACTGCAGATTATGATCTGCAGCATTTTAAATGTTTTTCCAAGATGTAAAGTAACCTGTACATTACCCTGTTCCTGTGGAAAAAATGTTCACTACACTTGCTGCTATCCAGAAGAGATGAGTGCTTAAAGTGACAGATGTGTTCGTTTCAGATGTCACTAAATGGCTTACCTCTTGTGTTGCTTCACAGGAGTATCAGAGTACTTCTTCTTGGCCTGTTGTTCCTCTCCCTCAGTTTTCTTTTGCTTCTTTCTCTCTTTGCTCGACTTATGGTATGCCCCAATTGTCTCATCCAGCACCAACAGAGCCAGAAACAGAACAGCAATCAAATGCAACCTGAAGCATGGGCATTTAATGAAGTTGAATGCTGTTGCTATCATGTGAGAAAGCACTTCACATACCCACATTTTTGTTTATAGAGATCATGATGTTATTTACCATGTCTAGGATGTCTTATGGTCATATTGACCTTTAAATTTGATCCCATCACTTTATGGTCATCAGGCTACCACTCAAAAGGGTGTACAATCTTGTGGCCAATTCATGCTCTTGGTAAAGATAGAACTCTCAGAACATAGAACTTCTCAGTAGTACAGATCATGCGTCACTCATGTTACACATGGGTATTTTCAGTTTATAATCCAGTAGTAAAACATCTGTAGGCAAGTACTGGTGTCATACACAAATGACAGTAGGATCAAATGATATCGGACTCAATGTTATTGTTACTTGTAACAAGACCTTGACAGCAGCAACAGCAGTGGTAGTGGTATTGTGTTCTTATAGAGGAACTTAATTACCTAAGTACTGAATCTGTCTGCATTAAATTTAATTAAATTTATTTGATATAGCCTCAATATTTTGTACCATCACTGTATTTGTAATTGTTCATTTGTAAACAATATTTTATGCATAGTCTGTAGGAATATTTATAACCCATTTATATGTGATGCCATACTGGATGTTGAAGTGGGTCATTAATCGAACTTGAAAGTAAATGAAAATTTGCATGGCTGCCATATTACTGTTTTATGCTATAGAAAAATTACCTTATGAAAAGGTTAACATTTTCAAAGATCTATCATCATACATCAGTTCAGGGTCCAATGTTAGGTCTCACTTACATTACTCCCACATCAAAAGTTTGCCATGTTGTTATTCATTGTAGGAGGGTAGAAAATTTGTTTATTAGGGCAACCTACCATGGCATGATGTTTATACCAAATTTCATTAAAAATCATGATCCCCAATAATTTTATCTATATATAGACTTAACCTTGACGGAAGGATATTGGAGGTGTATATGATTACTCATTCAAAAGATAAGACTACCCTGATTTTGGAAAAAGTAAAAGTTTTGCAATCAGACTGTTACTGGTTACCATAGTTTTTTGTGTGTTATATGAAAAGTAGAGTTACATAGTGCTTATAGCTAATGAAGAAGGAGACAATTTCGTTTCAGATTTTGTTTCCGTTCTCTGAATTTTGACATTACGTTAAGTGTAAGTAGTTAGTATTTATCATGGAATTATAATTGAATTATAAGGTTTGTCAACTTTCTTTTTAAACACACATCTGTAAGATGTGCATATAGGCCCTAGACTAGTTCTGCAGAAGTTTGTGTGAGAAATATAATCTGAAATCTTTGCTAGCCCAGACATCTGATATGTGGGTTACATATTGTGATGGCAATGGCTGCCTGAATTCACATATTCATGAAGGTTATAAGACATGTTTGAGTAAATCGTGTCCAAATGTGCCTCCTTTTAATTTTAAGCATGTTCAGCAGTAAAATAATATTTTGATTGTGGCGAGTCATCAGTAACCTAGTATTAGGAAGTAAACAGGATTATCTGAAAGCTTTGAGGTTTTCATGGCAGTGACTTTAAGAATAGAGCCTTCTGGAATGTGATGCCATGTAGTCTGGTAGAAGTGCTTGCTGCTTGCTGGACTAAGCCTTTGACCCAGAAGATTGAAGCAGAACTTTCTTGAAAGGTCAGTAATTTTTGTACCAGATTACATGGCAGCACATCCTTTTAAGGGTTATCTGACTTCATCTCAATTGGAAAATATCTTTCTTAATACTAGTTGTGTACAGAATGTATATACTGCATTTAAGTAGTTTCATCCTGTTCAAGATTGTTCAGAATTTTTTCCCTAATCACTCACAGGGCATAAAGTTGCTTTATTAATGGAATGTTTAGACTCAATTACAAACTGAAATTAACGGCCCTGGGGATCAGTTGCGCTGACCATGTCACACCCTCTATCCGCAAAAGTTGACACTAACTTTGCCAACAAGCGGCAGTCGCTCGGTCAGTATAGTTCGCTTGGGGACTACAGGCCATGGAGTTTGTTTTGTTTTTGTTTGTTTGTAGACTCAATTACAGGCAAACTGTACCCAGTCATTTACGTAACTATTGAGACATTGCTCATAAGTTGTCCTGGCTTATCAACAATGATATTGCTTAAGCACCTACAACTTAATCTAAACGTGCTGATTTATTTGAGTTGTATTCATATTTTTTGAACAAGGAATGGCTTTCTCGGAAATTAGATATTAGAAATATGATTCTTGTATAGATATTCAGTTTATATTATTTTGTTAAACTGAGCTTCAAAAACTGGATAAGTAGGCGCTTTTACACCAACAAGAAATTTTATTCTTGTATACAAGTCATCTGTTCGGTATAAGGCAGTCTAAATATATTGTTCCTTCTTTTCTGTTAAGTGATCAAAACGCAGTGAAATTTAGACAAAGTGATCCTCATATTTCTCTTATAAAACTGCTGCGAGTAGCAAGTCTTCGCCTTATTGAGGCTACGTGCAGGTAGACAGTGTCAAAAACTTCTTTGAGTGGGCGCCATCAGATGGTGACGTAAATCGGAACGTTGTAATTAGAACGTTACGAGATTCTGGTTTCAAAATACGGTGGGTACCAAAACCGCCATACCGGAGATCAGAGATCTTGTTGAATATGCACTACTTTTATTCAATAGAGCTGCCTATTCGAGAAACGACGTACAATGAAAGATCTTCTAGACTTAACAGTAACATTGATCACTGAAAATAAGAAATATCCTTTCTAGCGTCAGTTGGGCGTGCACTAAAAGACTGGGAAATGAACTGCACGTTTTTCATATTTCTTTTAATATACATATAATTTTAATTTATGTACTAATCAAAAGACAGTGATTTCATCACTTTATCTGAGAAGCTTGCACGGTCTGGCAGTGAACTTGCCTAAATTTATGCGTCCAAATCCCAGTTGTAAACATACGAATGTTAACTGTCGAAAATTTCTACATTTATAAAACTCGTTATATTTAAAAACACGTGTCACTTTTTGCGTTGTATCTCAGCTATATATTCTAGAAGCACTTTGAAGGAATTATTTTCCTGCAATTCAAATACTTCGGCAATTTTGATATATATATATACAATTATTTACCCATGAAGGAAGAGTGCGAGTAGTTCTGACAACCTAAAATTATATCTTGGCAGTGTGATAATTAAAGCTGGCTGTTCTGATTAACACCGGAATATTCACTAAATTCTCAAGTCTCATTGCAAACTGGAGCCCCCCCCCCAAAAAAAAAAACACGCCAAGATTAACTTACCCTTTCATGTTGACACTAATGGCGAGCTGGATCCCGTGTTCGGAGAACAAGATACAAATGAGCTTTGGAGGAACCGACAACAAGCATTTGTACGTTCCCTGGGGGGGGGGGGGGAGTAGAGGGAACAACCTGTTTGTACATCACAGTGAGGTCCATAAATTCATTCGTAATGTTACAGTTCCTCGAGCTCAGATCGCAATTTTGCCGCAGTGCGGAGAACCGGAACCCGAGTACCACTTGTTAATTTTTGATTTCGTGAACGTAACCGCATCGCAGCCAGATGCAGGAACGGACATTTTACCGCGCCTCTGTTTGGTTCGTAAATAATGGTACTTTGTTCCACCGATTTAAACTGAATTACACAGTCAGTAGTAATTTGCTTGTATTCTGGCCTGAACCAGTTAAATCATTTTTCCTCAGTCCTTCCAGGCCACTAATCAGGTTGGCACAGCAGTAAGAAGTCTTCGTTCGCTTTCGGTCGGTACCCAACTCGAATATAGACTGGGCTCTGACTATCCTGGCTGTTTTCTTCAGTCAGTCCATAATATATCTTAAAGTAGGACGCTATTTCTTCTCTCCTGTGTTTATCGCATTTGACAGCACATGATCTGAGCAGTTGATACTGAATCATGAAAGATCGACGTAACGAACCTTTGAGGAAATTCTTTGACGTCTAGGATACAAGCGGTTCTTTCTACGTCTTACTGAACTTACTCGTCTTTGAACGTCATTTAATGTTACGTAACATCCCGAACTTAATGCAGTGTCGAATGCAATTCATTGTAACTCTTCTAGCGTATACGATTATGAAACACATTGTGAGTGCCTCGTGTAATCACCTTGTCATGATTTGTGGTATTTACGTGTACTTTGTGTTAGTGATTCGCATCCCCAACATAAGATAGCACCCAGTACAAACAAAATTTAACCACTCGAGTGTTTAAATCAAATAAATATGACAAAAGATACGCACCGAAAAATCATTTCGTCTTCGAGTCTTGATATTCTGTTTTCCTGGGATTCAAGTAACACGACCGAATATTGAAGTCGAGAGACTGAAATCCGTGTACCCTCTTTTGGGAGAGGAGCAATGTGATTCGTCAAGTAACGTTTAAAGCAGTAAATATATGGATGTAATCAAAGTACTTTAATTTTTTTTTTCAATAATAATCTCTTTCTTCATACAACTTGCTTTTGCTTTCCGACCGCAAATGCTACATCCATAGGTTATCTGTGAGGGATGTGAACAGTTGACACTGCAGAGTCGTTCTTAAAAAAAAAAATTGAGCTGCTCAGTCAAATATTTCGTCTTTTATTTAACCGGATTTTAATTATAGTGCTCATTAAAACCAGCCATTGGACCCTGGGCCAATTAAACGCACTCCACATCTCATTTATGTAAGGTCCATGTTAATGTCCACCCATGTTCTCTTCGTTTGAGCTTCTGCTACTACAAATTTATACTAATTTCTTATCTCACCCTTCTTGACTTAACGGCCTCGGTAATATTAACATTACATTACTCTATTTTTTTTTCCATTCTGTTTACTTCCTCTGTCCTGTGCTAAAATGACCTCGGCACTTTGTTTCCAAACACCCCCAATCGATAAAGATTAGTACATTTCCTGTAGGCTGTGATGCCATGTAGTCTGATAGACGTTTGCCGACGTTTCGGGGTAACGTACTGCCTTCATCTTCAGGATCGAGTGTGAGGCCTGGCGTTAACCGGACTGAGCTCTCTTATCACTAACTTTTAGTATTTATTGTGACCTTCAGAAAAGCCATCTTCTGACTTAATACACTCATTTTGAGGTCTCTGCCTTGCCCGAAAATATCGCAGGAAGTAATTTACCTGTTTCAGAATGTTAAAATTGCACACTGAGAAATCAGGCGATTGTGATGGATTTTCCACCATTGCTACCTTTTTATCTTCCCCCAAAACTTGCTTTGATGACGAGTGGCAAGGCAGAACCCACTTCTTCGGCAAAGGATTTGGTTGCGTTGTTATAAGCTTTATAAAACTTTAAATTATAATGCTTATTGAGAGTTTGTTCAGGAGGAAAAGATTCGTAATTTGTAATCATTTCGATATCAACAAGTCTGATCATAATGGTTTTGAGATGCACACTTTCTTTCGATGTTGGAGACCCAGAACTTTACACTTGAGCTTTTTGAGTTCTGTTTCTGAGTTGTACTGGAAGACATTAGTCCCATCACCAGTCACAGTTTTTTTTTTTTGCCCGCAAAGGTCACATTCTTCTAAATCTTATTGAAAGCTGCATGCAGATCTTTTCGCCTATTTTTTTTTTTGACAGGCGAACGTAGCATGAAACATTCACTTAAGTCATAAAATGACTGATTCCTAATTACTTTGTGACGAAACTGTTGGCTTGTTTAGTAACGTGACAAGTCCTAAGTGGCTTGTGTTGCCAATTTCTGCACAGAAACACCCGGCTTCAAATCTCGGCCCGGGGACTGAGGGTCTTGACAGTTTTCCTTAGTCCTCCCAGGCAAATTACGGGATAGTACCAAAAATTAAGCAACAACCACTTCCTTCAACATACAGTCACTTGTATTAGTGACTAATAACGCGGGTTTAGGATTGAATGAACAATTTTATTTCCTCCTACACACTCACTAGTCGTCTCCTGGTAACGCAGTTAAAACACAGAAACTATAACAGTCTCATTGAATTACACACTCAAAATATTACACATAAAGTCTTCTCTTCACAGCTGCACTCTTGCAGCTAAATCTTAACTTCATGGCCTCCTACACAGAGCTGAACTCTCAATTGCACTGCATTAATATAAGTCAAAATCAAAGTCAGAGTTACTTTACGACTGGCGGTTTACCGCCAGTCAGTTCTCCTTGGCCTCAGGCCACTTGAGACCCACGACAGATTTTTTTTCCCCGGTGAACTCTTGCGGTAATAGTCCTTATGTAATATCCTCTCTGACGTGAAGATGGGTTTGTCTCTTATGAATACTCTTGGCCTTTCATCAAGTATACATTTTGCACATATAGCATGTTACTGAAAAGTCTTCCTTTTGCACCACACAAGTTCTCTGTCAGTACAGGCTTTTCAGAGCAGGTCATTCCTATCTTATGTATCTTATGCTACAGCGGCAGCTTAGTTACTTGAACGGTCGTAAGCTTGACCACCGCGAAGTTTAAGCCTCTTATATTTTCTTTGTTTGGATCCCCTTTGTCATATACCGCGAACTTGTTCATTCTCATGATTTATGTCTTCTGCTTGTCGCCTGCACAATTTTGTTGTACGTGGTAGAGTCATTAAGTTCGTGGAATGTAGTTTTATCGCATCATATTGCAAGGTATTCACATACACTTACGCAGATCCACATCGGCCCTCAAAATAGTTGCCGTTGGCCGCTATGCAAGTCTGCCATCGTTGATATAGCTGTCGAATACATTGCTAAAACTTACTGGCAGTAAATTCCCGTACGACGCTTCGCCGCCATTCCACGAACTTATTGACTGTGGTAGTATAATCGTATGTGTGCGGAAGGTTGAAAGCTGTGTGTAAATCGCGGACCGGTGTGCACATTTAAATTTTGCAGTGGGGCGCAGAACCTTGTTTTGTATACGCTGCAATTTTAGGAGGTAGGTATCTTCCACTAATTCCTAGGCGGAACAAGCGTAATATAAGAGAGAGAGTTACTTTACGACTGACGGTTTACCGCCAATCAGTTCGTCCCGGCGTCAGGCCCCCTGAGGCCCACGACCAGAGATTTTTTCAACTGAACTCTTGCGGTAATAGTCCCTATGTAACATCCTCTCTGACAAGAAGACGGGTCTGTCTCTTATGAATACACTCGACCTTTCGTCAAGTGTATATTTCGCACATATGTTATCGAAAATTCTTCCTTTTACTTTACACACAAGTCCTCTGTCAGTACAGGCTTTACAGAGAGGATCATGCCTAACTTACATATCTTATGCTACAACGAAAACTTAGTCATATGAACGGTCATAAGCTTCACCACCGCCAAGTTTAAGCCTCTTATATTTTCTGTGTCTGGTAATCTAAGCTGCAACAGGTCCTCGTTATATAGGTTCTGCACGGACCACACAGAAAACACCAGTCACTTGATTGCTCTCTCGCCAGTCCATTGGCACACTAACTACTGCCTAGCAACGAGCTATAACTTTTATCCTTTTGTTGGGTGCGTTTATCACGGGGTGTTTATCAAGCCCTTGCCTAGCAGTGTATGAACAAATCCGTTACAATACTTTTCCAGTTCACTGTCCACTAAATATTCTACCATTCTACGTCACATATCATATTTATCAAAAGCATCGTTAAATAAGTCAAAAAGAAAAAAACATTAATCGAGGCGAGTACTTCCAAGATTTGGTCCAACACAATACCAGTATGTCAGCCTGCTCGGTCTTAAAATGTCATGAGCAGACTGGATTTGCGGTAATGCCTCAGAATTATTTTCGTGAGATATTTGGTTGGAGACTGAGTTGAGGCACCGGCTCTCCATAAATTGTTTGTGGTTTAATTGGTCATAATAGAGGAATTCTGGGATAGTGAATCGAAACACATGCCATTTTACGGAGACTACTTCTTCTGCAGGCTCTACAGTCCATCATTAACTTTGGCATTTTTTACGATTGCTTGCCACTAGTCCCGATTCTATGATTTTCGTCAGAAATTTCTAACACGCATTGTCTTCAAACTTCTATCAGGTCAATCCAGCCAACTGATAGCAGATCTGCCTCCTCATTGAGTACCCTCTGGAAGTTCCCCAGTCCTATATAAGGGCAGCACATTCAGGGTTCCCCTTCGTGAGTCCTAGATTTTGCTAGTTCGTTCTAGATATTTCCGTTTGGCTGCAGTCGTTAAAAACTTGTCAACAATTATGTCTTTTTACCGGGTAGGGTTGTCAGCCTCATGCCCAACCCCCAACCAGGAGAACTAGAGTATCCCTCTTTGTCTGGATCATCACCTTTGTCCTGGCCAGCATGGGAGACCCTACCAGTAGCTATGCTACTGCCAGCATAGCTCTCAGAATCATATGACCACCGCGTTTAAAACAAAATCTTCGGTTGTCATTGGTGAAACTTGATGAGTAATTGCTGTAAGAATTTTTCAACGGTTTTATTTCATTTTAAAGCCCATGATACACGTAAACATGGTGGTGGTGGTGGTGGTGGTGGTGGTGGTGGATGATAGATGAATGATGGCTTGCTATGGATTTAGAAGAAAACGGTCGTGGCCTAACCGAGGTATTATCCCACCATACGCTTGGAGAGTCGAAGCAAAAACAATGAGAAACCTCAGGATGACCATTGTCGCGGCCGAGATTCAAACCGATCTCCCACAGAATATTAGTGGCACACTGAACAAGGCGCTAAAATTGTCAGGGCACACCTTGATTTTTAAGGAGAGTTTTTATCATTAGAAAACATGTTATAAAATCGTGTTTAGAAGTTGAATAGCTAAAATTTTAATCATTGTGTTAATTTTAAAAATAATGATGATCATGGATTTCAACGATTTTTTTATCCCAAAAATTTTCTCCCTTCTCTTCGAACTTCTCTGAAATTCCCACAGCACACGTGCTGACCCTTCACATCACATCAGTGCCCCACGACACACAGTTGAAAATCGCTGGTCTAGACTCTTATTACTAGTATGGATAGGCATTAGATTTGTTACATTTTGTGGAGATTCATTGGAAGAGAAAAACTGAGCAATGCCTTCTAGCTAGCCTTGTCATGAAGCTTACTGAAAACAAACAGTACACACAAGACACGCAGCAGTTAACAATCAGGAAATTGCCAAATGAAAGCCTGTCAGCACAGATGATGAGTAAGGCCATCTGCAAACAGTTGCACTAAGCTGCAAAAAACATGAGATAAGTGATACTTGGGCCTTTTCCATTGGCTGAATAATATTTGTTCTTTTATCTGCCACCTCAAATATGAGACCTGCTGAACTATCAGTGCCTCACGTTGACATTGTTATATATAGTTTAGCACCAGCAGCGTTGCATACATACCATCCCTTAATGTGAATATCATGAGAAAAGAAAGAAAAGTAAATTAGAAATCCCTCATGGAAAACGTACACTTGTTTTACCGAAGACATGGTAGTACTTTATCCAAGTAGATTTTAGAGAAACAGGTGGTGAGATGTGAACTGGATTGAACTAGCTCAGAATCACATCCAACAATGGAATTAGTTAAAGGGGCGTTGAATTCGACGTAATCCATTACCAGAGTCTCCTGCAAGAAAATATGGTGTTCAGTACTTTGAAATCTAAGTTTTAGAAATCTAACAATCTTAACTGATTTTGTACTGTTGCCAGCAGCGTTCTGTAAAACAGCGGAGAAGTGTGGATATACATGACATAAATAGAGTGAAATCTTTGTCCGTAACATTACATGTTTGCCCCATGATTGCCTATAATACATTAACTTAAAAAAGAAATTAATATTATAAATCTGTCACTGTTATCTACATAACAATTTCGCCTCTAGGTCCACCTTCCTCTTCTTCTTTCTTCCCTCCTCCATACTTTGCCTTCTGCTCAGATTATAGTCTTGTCTGTTCCATGAACGTCAGTATTGTCTGCCCTCTTCTGAATCTTCTCTTCGTCCCCCCTCTGTATTGTACCTTCAGCCTCAGTCGTAGTCTTGTCTATCTTTCCACCCATGCTGCCTCTTATACTTTTTTATCCCCCTCTGTACTGTGCCTGCCCCCCCCTCTTATTCCCCAAGCCTATCTATACCTCTTGCTGATCTCTTACCAACATTTCTTTCATCCCTCTCTTGGGCAAAAACTGGTTATTTAAGGGCTTTTGTTTGTTCACTCCTCTCCTTGCTCCTAATGGTTTATTCAGGGCACTTACCCCAGCGTTTATTCATACCACATTTTTCCATCCTCAGTTAATGCAACGGTATGCATAGAACCCTAACTAACTGACTGACTGACTGACTAACGAACTAAGTAACTCCATGGAGCTGAGCCCTTCTTGCATAGCCACCAGTTGTGCAGCTGCTCAAGAATTTCCCAACATTTTGTGGAACCTGAAGGTTCATTAACATGTTCACAAGAGCCCTCTACTGGTCCCTACCTGGTCAGACCAATCCAATCCATACCACCCCATCCTATCTCTCTAAGATCTGTCTTAATATTATCCTCCCACCTACATCTAGGTCTTACCCATCTGGTTTTCCCACCAAAATCCTATATGCATTCCTCTTCTCCCCAGTCCTGCTACATATCCTGTCATCTCATCCTCCATGGCTTGATCATTCTAATAATACTGGGCGAAGAGTTCAAATTATGAACCTGCTCATTATGCAGCTTTCTCCACTCCCATTACTTCATCTGTCTTTGGTCTAAGTATTCTTCTCAGCACCCTGTTCTCGAACACCCTCAGTCTATGTTCCTCCCTTAATGTCACAGACCGAGTTTCACTCCCATACAGAATCACAGGCAAAATTATAGTTTTATATGTTCTAATATTTACGTATTTAGACAGCAGACGAGATGACAAAAGGTTCTGGACTGAATGGTAGCAAGCATTACCCAAACTCAGTCTTCTCTTAATTCCCTTCACAATCACATTTTGATTCGTTACTGCTGTTACTGTGATCACAGTGGCCGCATGGTCTAAGGCATGAAATATCTTTGCCCGTTCGAATACTGGGATCATTGGTTGGAATCCCAATCAAGACATGGATGTCTGTTTGCATTTATTCTGTTTGTGTTAGGTAGTGTCCTTGTGATGGGCTGATTCCCCATGCAAGGGGTCCTGCCAGCTGTCTTAAGTTTAAGAAACTGAAGTGAAACAAAGCGTTTCATGGATGCTTTATGTTCCAAGTGGGAGCAACAGGGATGGATGGATGGGTGGGTGGATGGATGGATGGATGGACAGATGGACGGATGGATGGATGGACGGATGGACGGACGGACGGACAGACAGACAAAGGGACGGATGGACAGATGGACTGTCATTTCCAAATACATGAACTTTTCCGCCTTGTCAGTGGATCAATTAGCCAACATCGAAACTCTGAAAGGAAGAAATTGAAAGATCATCCGCAAACTTTATCAGCACATTAGGTAACACAGCAACTCGATAATGGTGTTATTAGGCAATTACAACACCACTTGCGCAAGACCCCAGCAGATACTGTGTTAAGAGCCGACAAATGCAAGAAACCTACAGATGACACATTAGTGTCACGGTAGCATCTTACTACAAACACCACCATAACAGACACAGCAGTTCTGAGAAGCCAGGGTCTCCAGAATGACAGGCACTTTTATATCCATGCATCATCATCTTCCACACCATGCTCAGCCTAGGCTTACTCTGCATGCTGCTTTCCACTTGCTTATTCAGCTTACTCTTCAACTCTGAAGACAGAAGAAATACATTTTTCTGAAATGTTGGTAACTTCTGCCAGATTATATTGTGTTTTATCCCACAAGATAGTTCTCACTTTGAGAAACCCAGATCTGATAAGAAATGTGTCCCTGAAGAGACTTCCTATTAGATGTAAAACTTTGTGGGATTTATGTTGCTGTACATTGAAACAAGTCGATATCTCTCAAGGCAATGCCCAAACCACAATGAAAATATTAAGTTGTATTATTTTGAATATCAGTGAAAGTCTATAGGTAGCTATTGCTTCTGAGCCACATCAAACCTCGTAGTGATGGTGGCAGGACCAAAACATTAGCATACAACCTGTTCTGTGTATCTATGATACAGTCCTTAATTGTCATTTTATGTGGTATTTGTCTGTATTTGTATTTGCTGTAACAAGCAGTCTTATGATGTACAAGAATGGACAGAATTAGAAACGATCAGATATGGAAAGAAATAAAAATATTTGCAATATTATCAAATGTAGGGTTTATGTGTGACTTATGAGACAGGTTTTGGATTGGATGATTGGATTTGTTGACACCTTATGCATTCAGCTTGGGACTGCACGTAATTACAGTGCTAACACTGGTCTGCACATTTTACAGTTCACTGTTACACATGCACTAGGGTTCTTAGACTTCACTAATCGTATCCTGGCAACAGATTTGCATACAGTGGTTATTCCAGTCCCACTGTCACTACAGCACACATGAAGTCATCGTTGCACAGTCTAATTCCTTTCTTGCCATTTCTTCCCAGTCAGCTTCTACTGCCATCTCAAGAACTTGACCAAACTCTAATTCTAGCTGCATGAGATCCTTGTTACATAGCCATGAGGTGGACTCACAGAAGACACTGTGTCCTCAGTCAATGTTAATGTGTGTTTACAGCAGTGTTGCATAACAATGGAATTTATTCAATTGCTGCTTGCATATTCTTTGCTGTGGGAATGTGATTACCAAGCAGTTGCCTAGCAATGGATGTCACCTCTGATTTCACTATTCCAGCTTTTGGGCATCATGTCACAGTGTAATGCAAAATAAGAGAACATAGATCCCAGGAATGAATGCCACAAAAGTGCCGAAACAATCTTTTCTTTATACACCAAGAGAAAAAATATATATTGACGATCCTAGAAAGAGATGGGAAGATGAAACTGGGGCAGGAAGATTTCATATGCCCTAAACTTTAGGCACCAAAGTGGTGATGACGACAACAGTATATACTGATATGTAGAGTGACATTTCTCATATAACTTCCCATGAACAACTCATCTTAAAAATGAAAGCTTTTATGTTGATCTTATTGAATTATGTGCCTTCTCACTAAAGTACGTTTTATTTCAGCGTTTTTCAGGAGTACACGATTTTCTTATTAGGCCAGCAAATAAATTGGTAGCTCATATTGTCTGAAGTGGTTCAAAAGTGTCATTATCTGCACCCATTTTAATGAATGTTGTTAGGAAACTGTAGTAATACTTCACTTAGCGGCCTCCGTAGTCTAGAGGTAACGTTCCCACCTCATGACTCGTGGTACGCGGGTTCAAATACCCGGCAGAGGTCGTCGAATTTTTAAGGGCGGAAAAATTCAGGGAACAAGTCCTCTGGGAGGGACTTTAAGCTGTGTGTCCCGTGTCGTAACTTTACAGCACGTAAAAGAACCTCATATCCCCAAAGGGGATCACTGAGCCAAATTCCAGGACGTTTCCCGCCCAACAATAGTCTTTAAGGCCTCTGATAGATGGGGGAAGCATTACAGACACCGCTAAGCAAGTGGCCGAACTCGCTTGCTTGGCGGGACTGATGGTACGCACCATTTATCGGTAGCGTAAAGAGACTGGTAGAATATCATAGAGGGAAGCACAATAGATCAAACTGGTCGCGGTGCATGGGGAAACCCACCCTCTCTAAATATATAGACTAATACTTCGCTTGGATCACTGCTGATACAAGGAAATGAACATTCACATAACATGGGAACTCCCTTGTTTTCCAATGATATTCTCTTGAAATTCACCAAGAACTCTTTCTATTTCAAGAAAATTCTGTCATAAAATAATAGCCTTGGTGGTACAACTTTCAGCAATTTGGAGGTAGTAATGTCAGTTTATATCAATAAATTGGTGCCAATCTTGGGAAAAATGTTTTATATAAATAAGGATCAGGATACTGATATGTTACAAAAATTGATTGCTAACATAAAATTACTATTAGTCATTTGAAGGTAGTGATAAAATCGAAAAAACTTGGGATATTTATGTCAGATTAGAAGGAAAAAATATATGAATATTCATGACAGTTATGTTACGTAAAGAAGGGCAATATACTCTTTCACGTTGATTGATGCCCCTATCTGATGGTGACTGCATATATCACCACAGTGTGTTCTGTTGCAGTGAATGAGCTTGTGAGATTCTGCGGTTCCTCTTCAAATACTACCCAAAGTTTCAACAGTACATCCAATGAGGTGACTGTTCTCTTCCACTCAGATGATCGCTCTGAGAGCTATCATGTGAGACGGGGGTTTTCCTTAAGATTCAATGCCAGTCAGGAAGGTGAGTTCAGTATCAATTTTGTGTTATATGTCCATATATTAATTTGCCAGCTACAAAATATATGTAACACTGAAACTTGTTGAAAACCCATGTCAGTCTTTTAGTTGCATTGTATTAGTATTACCTGTTTCTTTGGTGTACTTATAATTAGGGACCAGATTTTAATGCAAATGCATATTTCTTTCTTGCAACCAGAAAGTATGCTCGTTTGGATATATGTATGAATTACTTCATTTCTTAAATTTTGTACATGGTTTGATGGTGCATATAAATGCATATATTGCCTGTTTTATGAATAAGCATCATATTTTCGAAGATCTCTATTTATACTGCATATTTCATTTTTAAAATGTTTATCATATATTTAATTTTATGTTCAAATTTTCAATCATGGTCGTGTGTATACAATTTTTCTTTTCCATATTAGAATATGTTGCATATTTGACTCAACATTTCATCATGATTCATGTTTCTGATGCAATACCCAGGACGGGACTTCCCCGATCCCTCTACTCGTAACTTGCCTCATCCACGTACCATTAACGTGGCCACGAAGAGATTAGTCAGAAGTGTTCATATGTAGCCGCTATCAACGTAATACTATTCAACCAATAAGGGACTTCACTTATTTATTTTCGAAGTCTCCATGAGGTTCATTACGCTTCTTCATTTGAAGCTGGGGGCCATTCACATTAGTGGTGACTAGTCTGTAGTTAAGTTTGTTTAGCTTTCTGTAGTCATGCCGAAAGTGAAAGTAAGTCAGAAAGCTAAATTACAGCTGTATCAGCGAGAGTTCAAAGGAGAGATGATAAGTACGGATAACGAAATTCTTTAGTGACAAGCGTGTGAGAAAACAGTTGTGAAAAACGCTTTCAAGTGCTACAGTATTTGAACACTAATATACACAAAGAGAATATTAAAATTAAATCCACGAAAAGTGCTCCTGTTCAAAAATTGCTTAGTGAATTTTCTAATAATAGTTTTTCAGTTTTTCTGTGATTTATGCGAACCTGTTTTAGCAGCCGATTTTCCGCTGAGGAAACTAACCAATCCTACTCTGAGAAACTTATAGAGAAGTATACAGAGTGCAAAGTGCCGGATGGATCTACTGTGTGCAAAAATTATGTGAAGCAGTGTTACAATCTTACAGGTGAAAGCATCAGATATAAGATTAAAGATAAGTTTGTGTGGGTATCAATCGACGAAACACAAGATTGTGAGGGACGGTTTATTGCAAATTGTATGGTTGGATCCCTTAATAAGAATGAACAGTCTACTCCATATCTTGTGGTAGAGCAATTTGAAACCACAAATAGCTCCTCAGTTTCCGAATTTTTTTATCAATTCCATGAATTTACTATGGCATTCAGTATGAGTGCATATTGCTCTTTGTGACTGATGCTGCAAGTTATATGATGAAAGCCGGTACTGCTCTTAAAGTTATATTTCCAAATATGACACATTTGACTTGCCTTGCCCATGGGTTGCACCGTGTTGCAGAAACAATTCGTGCAAATTTTCCACTTGTTGACAAGTTGGTGTCTTCTGTGAAGAAGGTATTTGTTAAAGCGCCATAGAGAAAAGAAGCCTTTAAAGCAGTAGCACCGAGCGTTCCACCTCCGCCAGAACCAATTTTAATGCACTGGGGCACGTGGCTGTGTGTAGCGAGTTATTATGCCGAACATTTAGAAACAGTTAGGAATGTCGTGAATACATTTGATCCCAAAATTGCAGGATCAATTCAAATTGCACAAGATGTACTAAAAAATGCAGAACTAGAAACTAATCTTTCCTATATATCTGCTCACTTCTCTCATCTTCCATCCACTATTTCCTCATTAGAGGCAAGCAATAGCAGTAGTACTTTGTATCAGTCGTTAAGGGTGTTCAAAACCACTGTTTCTAAACTGAATTCGTTTCCTGGAAGAGTTGGTGACGTAGTAAAGGAAAAAGTACACAGCATTCTTTCAAAAAATTCAGGATATGAACAAATTTGTGAAATTGAAGTAAATTTAGCTGGTAAACGTACTGAACTGCCAAGTAAAAAATCACTAACAGTGGAGCAAATAGCGGCTTTTATATGTACATGCGCCCCTATGTTCCTGTGAGGTGGAAAGAAGTTTTTCCCGGTATAAGGACATCTTACGAGACAATAGGAAGCGACTAACTATGGAAAACCTAAAACATTTAGTAACTGTGAACTGCAACAGAAGAGAAGTTGAAAGTTCGGAGAGCTAAATGTGAATACCATTGGTTCTTTAAATTTGTAATGAAATATGTTGATTACATAAAATGAACTTAATATTGATTTGTTGGTCTTAAAATAATGTAAAATCAATTTTAATATTTGGTATAAATTTTTATGTGCATATTTTAGTGTATATTTCAGAAGTTTTTCATGCATAAATGAATACATATTTAAGGAATTATTAGGGCATAAAAATCCAGTCCCTACTTATAATTTACTGTACATAGAGATAATGTGTATATGTTCTATACATTTCTAGCCAACATCTTAGTCTGACAGTGATAAGTGTGACTTATATCTAGAAGGTATATAAAAGATAGAAATCTTCATAGTCAACACTGGGAATCTCAAATCCAGCTTTATCTTAACTAGCCATGCCATCCCATGAATCACTAAGGGTGATTTACTATTCTTATTTTAATGCAGTTATGTCATATTGTATAATCTTCTGGAGGAATTCCCCTTATAGTATCATTATATTTAAACTACAAAAAAGGCCATAAGAATTATTACAAATTCCAGAAATAGGGATTCCTGTAGGAAGTTGTTTAAGAAAGTAGATATATTACCATTTTATTCTCAGTATATATTTTCATTACTAATTTTTGTAATAGATAATATCTCCTTATTTAAAACAAATTCAGATTTATATGATACAAACACCAGAGGTAAAAATAATTTTTACCTTTCACAACCAAGGTTGTCTATTTATAAAAATGGTGTTTATTACATAGGTATAAAAGCATTTAATCACTTACCTCCTTGCATAAAAAAATTGTCTGATAAGAAGAATCAGTTTAAAAATACTCCAAAAAACTACCTTCTATTTAATTCTTTTTATTCACTGAAGGATTTTTTAATAGTAATTACTAATTTTAATGTGAATTTTTAAGGTTTTATGTATCATAGGTGCTTTATTTTGGCATAACTATGTTATCATCTACCTTTTCGTAAGATGATTTCTTACAATATTAAATTTAAGATATTTTTATGTGTAATGTTAAAGTAAGAAGATAAACAGTTTGGTTTATTGTTTGATTGACCTGTGCTTATTTTCATAGCATGTGTATTTTAGTTACTTGTCTGTGACTGCTTCTATAGCTGTCAGGAGTATTTGTAGCCTAGATTGGATTGAGGGAATTTTACAATGGAATAAATAATAAATTTCAGGTTTTTATAATTTTGTTGTCTGTCTAGGTAAATGCCACTGCAGTGGCATCAAATAGGTTATAGCTCGAAGAAAGCAGTCTTCTGGGATTTGGCACCGTGTATATGTGGTGTAAACCGACGTTTCGGAGGAACGTATCGCCTCCATCTTCAGGGTAGAAGAAAAAATATAAGAAGTCTGCAAAGCGAAGAGACCGTGAGAACCGGTCAAAACAGTCTGCTTTTACCGGTTCTCACGGTCTCTTCGCTTTGCAGATTTC
>NW_019735564.1:908176-923698 GCF_002891405.2 Cryptotermes secundus | reverse complement strand
TTCTCCATTTTCATACTACAGCTTCATGGCTGAAACGTTTTCAGACTGTTCTAGCTTTCCACGATGTTTATTTCTTAAATTTTTTGTCTTCTCTTTCCTTTGTTCTTGATGTCTTTTCTACCTGGATGAACCTTCTTGTTCTGGGTCATTGCATAGGTCTGTTTGCTACCAATTTGAATTATAATGACCTTCTCACTAACTTTATTAACAGAGCTTGAATTCAAGCTTCTCTAAACTCTTATTGATTATTACATTTCTTCTCCCCCCAGCTGAATACTTGACAGAAATATCATAGCCATTGCTTGGATCTTGCTGTTAGTTCTCTGTTTAAGGATCTGTGTTTTAGCATTAAATGTTAGAATTGGTTTAAAATATACTCTTTGCATTATTTGGGATCTCTACGTTCCATAATATTCATTCATAATTTAATATTGTGACATGACATGTATTTGATCTCTAAGACAGTGAATGAAGTCTATGTAAAGTTGTATATAAGGTTACAACTAATACTTTATTGTGCATTATTAACAGTTTTCCATTCATCGTCATTTTTCATATTTCATTTGGTTCTAACTTCTGTGCTTGAAATAACACTGAATAAACTGTAAATGAAAGAATGACTTGATGCGTTAATCAGTCTATGTATTTAATTTAAATAATCAGCCATTTCTTTATAGAAAACTATCAAAAACTGACAAGACCTCCTGAATTAAACATGCTTTCAGGACAGGGTGTGCTTGCTCTGTATGCATAATATTTGACATATTCTGGAATATTAATTTTCTGTACTAAGACCTTTTTTTTATGTAAGTTTGTGAACAGAACTCATGAGATGTACGAATTTGTATTTTCATTATGTCTGCAAAGTTCAGTATACATTCTGTGCGACAGGTACTTTGAATGTCTGATGTTCCATAGACTATAATTTTAACTGCTTGTTATTATGAAATGTGTATATATGTCACTGAAATTAGGACTTCGTTAATTCTGACCAAACATGAAATGTTTGACATTGCATCATGTGTAGTGAAGTTCTGTAAAGTTTTGTGAGAGTTGTTGGATTCATTACACACAGGGCTGGAAATCTCCTTTCATACCAAAGTTTTTGAATGTTTTAAACAAAAAAAATCCCCATTTGTAGAGAAAAATTTAGTCATCAGAACTTGACGTTTAATGCATGTTGTCTAAAAATTTTGTTTAGAGCAGTGAAATCTGGTCCAGCATTTGTTACATCATATTTGTATTATTTATGTTGTTTCAGCTTGTGGAGGTCAGTTGGAGGGCCCTACTGGGGTATTTGAGAGCCCAGGCTACCCCTCAACACGAGGTTACCGGCGCTACTGTATGTGGAAAATAGTTGTACCAGTTGGGCGCAGAGTGAAAGTAGAGCTGCTTGACTTTGATCTGGAGACCTCAGTGCAGGCATATAAGCACCGACTGATCGTGAGTTCAATCACATATTATTTCTTTTAGCTGTCTGATTTGACGGACATCTTACCCACTTTTTAGGTTCTGGTTATGTGAAAGAATGTTATCTCAGAAATTTCATTCTGTGAAGTTTTATTGTTATTTATCATGTATGTTTAAAAATGGACCATATGATCCAGAGATAAAACATTTGACTAACTCCGTGAAGTGGAGTATTGCTTGAAACCTAATATCCACTCAGCTAATGAAAAAATTTCCTTCATCATATGGAATCCAAAATTCATTACCATATTCTGACAACAGCTCAAAGCAAGAATTATGGAACCAGAAGAGATGTCTGTTGCTAGGGAGTGGCTCTGTAAACACGTTCCCATGGCAACTGAGTTATGTGACCGCAACAACAGTTGGCATGCAACAATCGAGGAACAGTTGCACAGACTGTATCAGGAGAGGGTCTGAGGTATCTCATGACCTGTGTAGCACAAACAGTGAGCCATGGGTGGAGACTAGAGTCCAAGCTCAGCTCGCATCTGTAGCTGATGCCCCGTTTGGAAAAGTAAGATCTTGTGACACATATAAATTAGCAAATTCATAGAAATTGAGAAAGGCTTGTGGACTTAATGGTATTCCAAATGAATACCGCAGGCATCTTCCAGGAAGACCACTGGTACATCTGACAAATGTATTTAATCACTGCTTTCAGCTGTCCCATTTTCCTAAGCCTTGGAAGGAAGCACATTTATGAGTATAACATTACTGAAATCCAGTAAGGAACCAAAATTCTGTCAAAATTTACATCCAATTAGTCTCTTGCCCACAGCAGACAAGCTACTCGAGAAAGTTACTCTTAAAATAGTCCAAAGGCACAATGAAAAAAATAAGTCTGCTTAATGCAAGCCAGTTAGGTTTCTGTGCCCAAGACAGGACGACACTGCAGTATATGAACCACATCACCATAAATTTCAACAATAATATGTCTATGGGTGCGGTATCCTTGGATATTGAAAAAGCCTTTGATGAAACCTGGCACCTTGGCTTGCTATGTAAATGATCAAAATTAAAATTTTCTATCAGTAAGTCCCGATGAGGTCATTGGATTTTTTTCAATTGACCTAATCCTTCCGGCCACACTATGGCCCTGGGGTCGACTCAGCCTCTAACAGAAATGAGCACCAGGAATTAATTAAATAATTTTCCTGGGGATTAAAGCGTGGCCAGTGCTTAAGGCTGACAACCTTACCACCATCTTTGAGCTGACTGTCTACATAATGTGGGACCCTCAACATCTCACAACCCTTTGGGCCTTCACAGCCAGTTACAGGGATAACTTTACTTTTTTACTTTTGCTAGTCAAGCTTATTTTCTCTTTTCTTCAAGAAAGCTTAGAGTTTTGGTCGAAGGTGAAATGTCTGTGCCAAGAGATATATATATTGTAACGTGTTTGCGTTACTGATCCCACTTCTGACACCAGTGTAACGTGTTTGCGTTACTGATCCCACTTCTGACACCAGTGTAACGTGTTGACGTTACTGAAGACGCCGTAGAGATGGTTAATTGGTTTATTTAACAATCTACAAGTAACAGCTACAATTACTTATCTCACAGTTGCGGGGTTTCACGATTTATAACCCTAATCGCATTAATCTGTTAACACTGTTGCGGGGTTTCACGACTTATAACCCTATGCGAAAATCAGTTCACTCTGTCTTCAGTGGTCTACACGTTTACAGTAGGGGAGCTATGTATCACTGTGTCACACGCTCCCAATTACACAATCACACACACGTCCGGTTCTTCTTTCCGCGACGGCTGCTATACTCCAACTGTAGTCGGCTGACTGGAGAACTGTTGATAACACGCTCGGCGACTGTCACTTTACAACTCCACTCGGAGACTGTTACTTTATAACTCGGAACTGTCTTCGGCGATGGCCAGGTTACAACTCGGCGGCTGCCCACATTCCAACTGACTGGTAGCTGCTGTGAAGCTCACTTATATAGCTGCAGTGCTTGCCGGTTGCGTAATGAGTGCCACGTCACAGTAGGAAGTTGATTACGGGTACGTAGCGTTGCGCTACGTTTATTTGCCCCAAACACTTGGTGTCTCTCTAGGTCTCTTTACCGATGACACCTGTATATATGTGACAGACTGCAAAGAAGGTTATGTACTCAGAAAGCTGCAGCAAGCTCTCAGTGCTATCGAGACATGATGTGAGCACTGGGACATGAAAATAAATGAAGATAAGGTTCAGGCCATCTACTTTTCTCAGAGATTTAGGCCCCCTGAGTCACATCTTACATTGAATGGATGGAATTTCCCCTTCATCAATCATGTAAAACATCTTGGTGTAATTTTTGATAAGATGATTGCATGGAGACTGCAGATAAAATTGATTGAAGTTGAGGTCTTCAGAATATTTATTAGAATCTACTAACTACTCAAAAGTGAGCATTTTAGTATCAACGTTAAATTAACCATCCTTAAAGCACTGATCCAATAAGTAATGACTTATGCTTGTCCCACCTGGGAATTAGTGGCAGACACCTACCTCTTAACATTGCAGCACATTCAAAACAAGGTTCTGCACACCACTGGAAATTTTCCAAGGTGCACACCAGTCTGTGATTTACATGCAGCTTTCAGCCTTCCATATGTATATGATGATGGCAAGAATGGACGCCAACATGAAATCCTATCAAGAAAAGATGGAGGCCAATAGGAAGAAAGACAAAGATTTCCTGGCAAAATTAGACATCAACCAAGAAAAATCAGACGTCATGCTGGCAAAAGTAGATGCCTACCAAGGAAAGGCGGCGGCTGATAGGAAGGCTGACAAGGAAGAAATGAAGGCCGCAATGCGATCTATGCAGTCAGACTTGGATGAGACAATCCAACATAGAATTGAAAACATTTTTGAGATCTTTGAACATGATAAACGGATTCTCCATGCAGAGCTAACTGAGAGGATTAAAAGGACACAAGAAAAATTACAAATGGCAGAAGTTTCCCTCAATGCACGGACAAGAAATCTCGAGGAAGAACTAATGAAAACCTGTGCGGCAATTGAAGAAACCAAATGCGAGTTCCAGGCTCTGTTGGATATCGTACAGATGAGGACCGAGCGGGGAATCACACCCATGGTCAGCGTGGGCACAGTTCAGCCACTGACATTTAACAGCAACTCAATGTGGAGCATGTTCTGACAGTTCGAGACCGTAGCAGAACACAACCAATGGTCAGACAGGGAAAAATCAACATATCTGATCACCGCTCTGAAGGACCTGGTGGCAGAAGTGCTACCCGGCATTCCGGCAAATACCACTTAAGAGGATACCCTTCAGGCAGTAGAGGACCGTTTCAGGGACCAACACTTTGCATGACAACGAGAACACAGAAACCCAGAGAACCCCAGCAAGACTTCGCCATGGCCATCAACATGCTTCCCCATCGTGCCTATCCCAACTTACCTGCAGACTACATAGCAAGAGAAGCAGGAAAAGCATTCGCATACGGTATAAGTGATGCCGACATCAAGATTCAGCTGCTGCTGGGAGGGGAGAAGACGGTAAAAGAGGCCCTCCAACAAGTGCTAGAGCTGCAGGCTGTACTGGTAGCAGCCCAACCTCACGAAAATAACCCCAAGACATATCGGAAGTTCTGATCGTCCCTCACCCAACGAAGAGAGACACAATGGTCAAGATGCTGGAACTGTGGAGAGCTGGGGCACTTTGAGAGCAGTTGCCACTACAGCAGAGGAACTGGAAATAGAGAGCATCAGGACCGAAAAGACAGACCACCAAGAAATAAGTGTGAATCGCCGGGAAGATCAGAATGGTGACCCAGTAATAAGAGAGAAACAAGCTGGAGAAGTGACCAGTTGGCAGGAAACGAGCGAGGGCCAGCGGTGAGGCGCGGACGCCAGCATATGCACTGAGGCCCCCACACTGTGCACTCACCAACATCATGGAAAAAGCCAACACTAGTCTGGTTACCCAGGGATGGGTCAGTGATAAGCCTTGCCAGGTGACAGTAAAGACTGGAGCATACGTCACGGTAGTAAGATCGGATATCGCCGCCGGATGTCCTGAAAGACAGCCAAATCCAAATTTCATGCTGCAGACCATGTCTGGAGGATCCCTACCCATCCTGAAAGAAGTTCTGTTGACCCTTACCCTGAGGAATCGACCGCTAACAATGTGGGTTTTCATCACAAATATCACCGATGAGCTCATCTTGGGACTGGACATACTGCGCGCATACTGATGCATCTGTGGACATTGGGCACTAAACTGCCCCTGGCAGAAGAAAAAGTATCGTTATGGAGTCCAGGGGTAGGACTCTGTCCTTCCAGCTTATTAGTGGCAAACTACCATGTGATACCTGCACGGAGGGAGGCCATAGTGATGGCTAGAATGGAGAATCATCTGGGAGTACAAACTGGTCTAGTTGAACCTAGCCTGCAGGCCGATCCGCCTGATGGAATCTATGAATCTATGTAGCCAGGACCCTAGTCCAGGACTGTCAGGAAGTACCAGTGAGGGTCATGAATGCTACCCACAGGGACCAAACACTCAGGAGAGGATCTCCTCTGGCGTTCTGTGAGCCAGTAACACGTGAATTTGCCCGATGTGGGGCATCCACCAGCACCAAGCCTAAAACCTGAAATGGATGGAGGGATGATGGCCTGCCAAGAGATGGAGGAACGTCTAGAAGAAGTACAGCCAACCTCACTGGATGGGAAACCTGAGGTGGGAAAACAAGAAGAGGTCCCCATAGAAGATGCCATAGTGATACCGGTCAGAGAACCTGAAGAAGAAATGACATCGATTACCCGAAAAAAGATGATGGCCTGCCAAGAGATTGAGGAATGTCTAGAAGAAGAACAGCCAACCTCACCGGACAGGAAACCTGAGGCAGCAGAACAATGAGAGTTCCCCATAGAAGACGCCGAAGTAATGCCAGTCGGAGAACCGGAGAAGAAAAGGTGTAGGGACCGAAACCAGCGAAATATGTAGAAATGGAACCAGGAAAAGGATGGGTGCCGAAGAAGACTGGCTGTCACCTGCAGAGAGACAAGCCGCCATATGGAAGTGGCACAGCAGAAGAAAACCAGCAGGAAGGTGTCCCGCCGTGCAACAGTGGCATGGTGCAAGAGGAACATCTTCAAGGAAATTGTGGACCGTGGAAAGAAGTGACCACAACTGAAATAAAGATTACACGCTGTGCAGGACACAGGCGTATGGGACAAAACGAAGACAACGCTGAACAAGAAACCTGGAAAGGAAGAACGGGAATAAAGAACATAGGCAGCAGATGGCCACTATGCCAGAAGTAAAAGGGACCAACCAAGGACACCATCGGAGGGTGTAGATCACGACAGCAATCGCACCTAGGAGGGAGAACTCATAAGAAGACCTTCTGCGAGATTGTTAGCGTGAAGGTCGCGAAGCAAATAGTCAGTCAGATCTTCTGTCAGCCTACGACAAGACAAGGACTGGACATTGTGGAGGGGTCGACCCCCTCTGAAATGGAAAAAAATTGAATAGCTCATGGTGGAAGAACCATTAATGTAGAAAAAGTGACAATAGTCACTGCAAGAAGAGTAGCCAGACAAAAAGAAGGTGTTGCAAGAACAGCCTTCAAAGGAAAGGAACAGGGATGCAATGTTAGGCTATTTGGGAGGAACAGCCTTAAGGAGGGAGCAGTATGGTGTATTTGCGCTATGCAGGACACCCCCTCCCCCACCAGCAGTGACATAACAGCATCAGAGTGCTGCCGCTGCTTTGGTAACAGGCCAGTCAACACTCTGCCCCCCTCCACCGCGGTGACGTAACAGCACTTCCCACTGTGACGTAAGAAGGGACAACGCTGGTAACACGAGGCAACAGGGAATGGTATAAAAAGCTGGCTGACCAGTACGTGAGAGAGTGTGTGATCAGGAGTGACAGCGTGAGAATTGTGAAGCCAGATGGAAGTTTAGCAGTCGCCATGTTGTACTGTGAATAAGCGAAGACTATTGAAGATAGTGTGAAGAGATTTGTGAGTAGGGTTTGGAAAGCGCATAAACCCGCAGCTGTGTTATAATTAATTGTAGTTACGTTTTGTAGGTTGTTAAATAAACCAATTAACAATCCAAACGGCGTCTTCAGAGACAAAACACGTTACAATAATATAGGTTCACATTTCTCTACCAAAATGCAGGTCAGAAACAAAATATAAAAATTGCCAATATATGCTTAAAACATGAAGTAGAATTCAAAATTTGGGAACAAATGTAGCAAGTTATATCTTCCATAAATTAAGTGCTAGTTAAATGTGAAGATTGATTGCTGCTATTTAGTTCTGATGCGAATCTGAACTCGCTATTGTGGTCTGGGTTTAATCTCAGGTCAGTTAATGTGGGTTTTATGGTGGATAAAGTGGCACTGAGGATGGTCTTCTTCAAGTACTTTGATTTCCCATGCCAGTTCTTATTCCACTAAATGCTTCATTTCTCTCATCTGTCATCTGAGGCTGATCAGGTGGGCCCATTTGCAGCCTAAGTACCATGAGACTTTGTCCCATCCCACTCTAATAATAATAAAAAAAAAAAAAACTAATTCTGATTACTTGTATCTCTTTGCCCTTTTCGCCCATTTGAAAGACTATAAATATGGAAAACTGTAAATTTATGTATTACCTTAGATGGATGTGAAACTATCACTGTGAATGAAAAACACAGATTGGAAGTGTTTGAAATCCGATAGAGAGTGAGTAACAGGAGAATGGAGAAAATTTTATAATGAGAAGCTTTGTAATTTGTATTCTTCAGCAGGACATTAATAGGAGAATGAAATCAAGTGACATGAGATGGCTGAAGTGTGTAACAGGCATGAGAGAGATGAGAATGAGCATAAGATTTCAGCTGGAAATACTGCAAACCTGTCATAGGTGGTTTGGTAATACTCAAATGAAACTTATGGAACTATGGTGTGAATGTCCGGGCTGGAGACATGTAACTTAATGCAGGCTCTTTTAGTTGCAATAATGAAATTTGAGTTTCATAAAAAGCAAGGAATTTCTTTAGTAGCTGAGCAATTATCACCTTGCCAAGGAGGATTCTGTTTCATGAGTTAGTTAATAGAATTAAGGACGATGTTAAACATCTGTGAATGCAAAGTATATAAGATTTGAAGTTTTGTTGTTATGAAGATTCATATTGTGTTCTTCTGAGTTATGATGCCATGAAGTCTAATAGGTAGCTACAAGTGTTCTAAGGGAACATGTGGTCTCCATCTTCAGGACTGATCTTCAACCTTGAAGGTGGAGTAGGTTGTTCCTTTGAGACTACATGGTGACACAACCCTGTAAACCACAATATGAATCTGTGAAGACAATTTTTTTTCTGTATTATGTAAAGTAACAACACATCAGCTGCTTCAAATGTGTATTTATGTTTTGGTTTGATGGAAGTTACTAACCAACCATTGAAACTAGTGTGAGAAGACGGTCCTCATTCAGTTCCAAGACTTGTCTTTCTGAGGTGGATGTAATCTGCCATTTCTCAAGGTTTGACAGGGACATGAGTATTCGAAGTAGGGACCTAAGTGGAACATTAATGCATCTGTGTGACTCGCCTATGCTTGATAAGTCACTTTTTGGCTGAGGAGAAATCTGTCTTGTTTGTGTACCCAGTGGCAGAGACTTGGTGACAGAATTATTGTGACTTATTAGATGGGTATATCACATTTTTGAACTAAGATATGAAGCATCATGGGAATCTGTGTACCATATATGTTAGTAACTGCTGATGAGTTGTTAAGTCTGAGACCAAATTCTGCATGTCATGTGACCAGCAGGATTCGTATGAGTCCATGGCAGGAAGTGAGTGCTGAGAAACCAGCCAAATAATTATTTTAAATTCCATCTTAATTAAGACAAAAAATCTGATTAGACTTTTTTGCTTGTCATAAGTCATCTTGCTGTCTCTTGGACCAGTCATTGAAGATATGAGATATCTCACTTCTTTCAGACTAAGTTTGTCTTTGACTCAGAGTAGAGTATTAATAGTTTTTTTTAGATCTGCTTGGACTCAGCCTTGTAAGGCTGTCTTTATAATAGTAAAACCATAGTAAATGTCCTTTAAATTAACACAAACACTAATTCATTAAAAGCCAACATCCATCTAATGCATCATCAAACAAACTTGTGACAAGCTTAACTCTACTGATCTCGCTTTTGTTTGATCATGTATGAACGCCTGCAATAATAATAACAGTGAATCATATGACTTCCTTATTTTTCTGATGTCTCCTAGCATACATCTAGTTTTCATCTAGCAATCTGTCCTGTAAAACCTAAATGCTACCAGTTGCACCCATCAAGCTATTTAGTTTCACCTTGTGGCACCCAAACTGTGAGGTATATGGAGGGCAGAGTCCTGCAACAGCTTCACTAGACACATGAAACTCTGTATAGAGATAAATCTTACATGTTTGTATGAATTACTTACATAATCTTTTTGTATCTGTTAACAGTGAGAAACGTGGTAATGATGCAGAAGTTTGAGGTTGTTTGTTAAAATCTAACATTGGTAGACATTATACCTAAATACTCGTATATCTCTGCAATTGCTTGATCAGTTTATAATGCTTGCTACCTTTATTTTAGTGACTGAATCATTCAAAGGAAGGCTGTTTCTTCTGTAAACCTCTTGTTAATATTTCTTACAACTTTCTCAACTTCTGGAAGTTGTATGTGGTGCTGTGTATATAGTTTTCATTTTATTCTGAAATATATAAAGTTCGATAATCCAACTGACTTTTTTTCCAGCTTTTCTTATTTTAAAATGAAATATGATTGACATTATTTAACCTGCTTTCCATGTTTTATGATGCAAGACAGACTTAGGATGTGATGTCCATATGCCTATCTGTTTAGATGTATTTTCCTGCCAGTAACTTTTGAACCAGTGTCCATGAAACTTGATATAAAGTATTTTGTGTAGTAGCAGTTAATATAATGTTCCTGCACCTGTTTCAGTTCTATGATGGTCTATATTCCCTCTATCTGAAGACATTTCATGCAACAAGCGAACCTGAGGTTGTGAGATCCACAAGTAACTCTATGGCCGTCATTTTTATTTCACATCACAATGTGGGACACCGTGGCTTCAGAGCACGTTACACATCAGATGAAGCGTCACGTATGTAGTCATAAATTTGTTTTCCAAATTAGAACAGAGTTCTGTCAAATATGTCAGTCATAGTATAGCTTCATGTTTGGTACTGTTTATATGATTGCTGGAATTTTTCCATGAGTGTGGTATTTTTCACCCTCGGACTTACTGAACAGGTTGGTATGGACTTGTATCCAGAAGGTACTCAGTTTAAATATTGGCGAGAGCGCCAACTATCCTGACTAAGGTTTCGTTTGGCTTTCCGCATTCAGACCAGGCAAATTCCCAGATGGTACCTTGATTAGACAATTACTGCTTTCTACCAAATCCCTTTTAATTCATCATTCATTACTCATCCTACCTTTTGATACTGTTTAGTCTAGATACTTGAAGCATCATAAAATAACCTACCTTTGAAACTCCTTCTCTTTGAGACAGTAATTTATCACAGTTGTTTCTTTCTTCTCACATTATCTGGTCTTTAAATTCTTGAAAATGAAACAGAATATGTTGCCAGAATAGTATTATTGTGTATCTGGGGTTTGCACGGCTAATAAGACAGTTTTTGGATTTGATGATCAAATTTATTGGAACTTTATACATCTGGTTACAGCAGTTCACAAATCACTATCTGACACACTGTCATCTTCTTCTGACTGGACACTCCACGGGAACTATTCTGACTTCCAACCTGGTGCTATATAACAGGAAACCCAGATTGAGTCATAAATCATATCAGAATAGAGAGAGTCCAGTCAGAATGGAGGAAGTCCTAAGCAGTCAAGTGTGACGTCGGCTCCTGTCCGTGGTCTGTGTGCGCACTTCTCCCCTCTACTTTCTCTACTGTCCCCTTCTCTCCTTCCCCTTCCGAGCCGACTTAGCGGCCTAACATCTGGAGCTCTAGGCTCTTGGTTTTCCAACCGTCGAGGGGTAGGTTGTTCTCGTTTCGGACCACCGGTCGAGGTCATCCTCGACCGTCTAAATTAATTTCTCTACATAGTATTCTATCTGAGAACAGCGAACTCTGCAATCATTCTCATACAGGTATTTACATTATGTTTGTATTCTTTCTTTATTAATATATTATATTTATTCTTTGTTAACATTTGATTTGGTTATTTCTGTTTGGGTATTTCCGCCTTGCTGATTTCTTTGTCCTCCCCTGCTCGCCCTGTCCTGTGATCACGAGAACCTATATGCAACCTGAAGGATCCTCTGTAGGGTACCCTACGCTTCACAAGGAAGAAGGGTTTGTAGGGATATTTAATATGAGTCATTGTAATTTACTGTGATATGAGTGATTGTACAAGGAGTCCATTAAATCCAATCATCCAATCCAAAACCGATCTTATTAGTCACACCAATTATTCATGACAGTATGGTTAATATAAGCTGTTGTCATTCCAGCATGTGTTGGTGACCTTAATGGTGACAGTGGTTACATCTATCCCCCTGCCAGATCCTTGAATCTGGTATCCTTTCATTGTGAGTGGGAGAGAAACCTCCAAACAAACATGAACAAGACCATTGCCTTCACACTATTGAATGGTACTATCAGTTCCACGAGCTCTCAGCGCTGCTATCACCACTGGGATTCTGTGTGGTTTACTGCAGGTGAGTCTGATGTGAATGCTGATCATTTAACATTGGGACAGGATCCCATGATGAATCCACTGTTATGTGAGGCCAGCAGTGGTTGAAGACACTTACACAGACCAACAATCATCAAAAGTAAGGCAGGATATGTTTTGGTTCCAATTGATGAAAACGATGATGAATATTTCAGGTTCTGTGTTACACAAAGCATCTGGTGGTTTGTTGCCCCAAATTGCAATATTTGTGTTGGCAGCTCCTGCAGCAAAGTTGTTGCAGATGCTTCAGTTTATATTGATTGTATGGTATTTGTATCTCTCTGAAATGACACAGCTATGTTCAGATCGGTTGGTTGGTAAAGTAGTGGCTATTTGACCAAACTAATTAAAAGGGATGAAGAGACAGACAACATAGTAAATGCACAGAAACAAAATTCATAAACATGTTAAAAAGAAATCATGATTTGTCACTCTCTACAGTTAAGGAACTTCAGGCCTTGGATTCAAGTAGTGAGAAAGGAATGAAAAGAGTCCTAAGAGAAAGTGCTTTCCAGGTGTCTGACACTCTGTCAAAGTCATTGTATCTAGAATGATTTATTAGATCAAAATATACTTAAAACACAGATCACTAATTTGAGCAAGTACATTATCAGGAAGAATATGGATAATCACACTAGCACAGTGTGCTTGTGAGGCACATTTTTATTAAAAAGTGCTTCCATTAGCAGGCTCAATTCATGGAGAGTATTAGAGTTAGGTGTTACTAGAATGAACATTGAGGTCATGAAAAGAAATCAGATTCTTAGTAACTGTCACTCTCTCTAATCACAGATTAGTTGTGCTAAACGATAAAGATGGCTTAGTTTGGAACTGGCCATGTGTTGAAATTTTGTATGTATTTCTCAATTTTAATCCAGGCTAATATTTAGCTGTAGATAACTGTGCACAGTATCCCTAAACTTTCCCATGTTATTGAAACAAGAAAATTGATTGACAAATCTGCAAAATTATATGCTTATTATTAGTGCAAGTATCATTTTCAGTGTTTGAATATTAGCCTGTGTAACTCTTACCAGTTTATTTATTAGAACTCATCTGCAACCTAAGGCTAAGCTCCTGTTAAAGCTCATTAACATAGTACAAATCTGAAATTTTAAAATGTTTATTAACTTAAATAATTTAATAATTTAATACAGTGTTTACTCTTCAAAAAATATTATTTGGGTGAGTGAAGAAGAATCAGATGGGCAAGGCATGGAAGACTGAAGCATGCATGAGAGGATAGCATTACATTAGAGCTTAAAAAGAAATAGGTATTGAGAATGTGGACTGGATTGAGCTGACTGGAGGGTAGAATCTATTGGCAGACTCTAGTGAACACTCTGATTAACCTCTGTTTCTCTTAAGAAGCAGAAAATTAGACTAGCTGAATGAGCCATATTCTTAAAGAGGACTGTTATCCATGGAATTACTCAATTATTAATTTGTGTAATAATGTCCACATCCTTTGGAGTGACAGAAAGTTGAATTCTGTGAGTGCAAAAAAAAATTACCCTGTCTGATGCTAGTGACATCAGAATTGTGAGATGAACATCGCTGTCATCCAGTCACATTCACATATGAGTTTTGTGTGAGTAAGAAGGTAACAAGCTGTGGTTTGATACATGACCACTGCTTGCAAATTGTGTTCTAATATCTGGCTGCAGTTTGAACTGAGGTTACCATATTAAAGTCTGTTACAGCAAATTTCCAGCATCTGGAATGCTTGTAATGTATGATAGTGCTGTCTTGCTTGCTGCAGGAAGCGGAGTGTATCTGGGACACTTCTGTGGCAACTTCACAAGTCCTGCCAGGATCCTCAGCCCTTTCATGAATGTGGTCATGAAGGTGAGTAACAAACCCTTTGGTTTCTTATGAAGTATATTTATGGATGATGTATTTTGACAGAAAGCTCTAGATCGCATTAAGTGGAGGAATTGTTTTGGAAGAGACTGTGGACCTGTCGTCTGACAGATTACTGATGATGATGATGATGATGATGATGTATTTTGAAAGTGGTTGTAAGCATGTTGTGGTACCGTATTTTCCTAAGTGCTATGGTAGCAGAACCCAAAGGATCGGCACTGCTGATGTCAACCACCACTACTGAAAATTATCCTGAGTGCTTCCATCCACATCCCTTCCTCACAGGCTTTCTTTTTTAAGATCTGATAAGCATAAGAATAGCAGCATATATTAAATGAAATGCTTGGATTACCCGTTGAAATATATGGTCAAACTGGAAGAACATTCAATCTAAGATATAAAAGAACATATTCAGTCCATTAGAAGTAACTGTAGTAAATCTGGATATTAGAATCATACATATATTAAACATGGGTCACACATATGGTACAATAACAGGTATTATGGATGTCATAAGAACAGGAAGGAAGAGCAGATGTTTAAATAATGTACCATGTTTGTATCATACGAGTATTTACATCATCATCGTATTTATAAAATGAGCAGGAACAATTTACCTATGAACTGTACATACATCGAAGTACATAACCCAATATTCCAAACAGTACATGAACTTCACAAGAGGTAGCAGTAAACATACTACCTAGAAAGATATTTAAGTGAGAGAAACTACATTGAGATCAGTACAAGGACCAAACAGCACTAAACATACACAACTAAAGTGAATGACACTAAAAAGGAACACATAAGTACAAATCTCAACATCTAGTATACAAGACTGACTTAAAGATTGAATCATACTAATATATGAGGGTCATACTGAAAGTCATGGGCAACAATTTTTTGTAAAGTAACATGCTTTATTATTGACAAACCAAATACACCACCTCAATCTACAGACCTTTCTTTATTTTTCCACATAATCACCACTTCTTTGTACGCATTTCTTCCAGCGTTCTGGGAGTTTGAAAATTCCCCGTCTGTAAAATTCCATTTCAGCCATCCGAAGACACTGATGCACTGCTTTCTGAATTGCCTCCCTTGTCTCAAAACGTTGTCCACGCAGCTGATCCTTCAGAAATCTGAAAAGATGGTAGTCGCAGGGTGCCAGATCAGGGCTATAGGAGGGGTGTGGAAGAACTTCCCACGCCATCTTTGTAATTGCTTCCGATGTGAGGCGAGCAGCGTGGAGGCGAGCGTTGTCATGCAGGATGATGATGTTTCATCCCGGACGTTTATCGCACAATGCACAACGGAGCTTGTGCAGTGTCTGGACATAACGAGCAGCATTGATGGTTTGCCCAGGTTCCAGGAATTTGGCCAGAATAAACCACTCTGCATCCCAGAAGACTGTGCCCATCACCTTTGCAGCCGATGGCA
>NW_019735564.1:869524-907063 GCF_002891405.2 Cryptotermes secundus | reverse complement strand
CCGCCGCCGCCATCATTTATTCATCCTATCAAGATGAGACCAAGTCTAAATTTTTGTTCTGTACAGTTAAGAAATTTCATCAAATATGATGTTATAAAGTAAGTACTATTTGAATTCAGTGAGAAGCCAGGATAGCTCAGTCATTATACCAACAGGCTATGGGCAGGATGACTTGGGTTTATAGCATTCATCATTTGTATCTGCAACTCAAATATCAAAATTGTTTTGTCCTCTTAGAGTCATATATTTCAGTGGACAGATGAAACTGAGAGCAATAGGTATTCACAGTATACTAGCTAATTTATCACAAAATGAATTATTTCTATGATCTTATATTACAAGTTTGAATGATACTGTTACAGGCAACACAGAGTTCTAGTGGAACAGTGGACTTCATGTTGCAGTATTCCACATTTGATTGTGGAGGTTCAATCTCTGGTCCTGTAGAGGTGGTGACAAGTCCTATGGCATCCAATGGGATGTACCCGCCAAACACTGCATGCGTGTGGGATGTCACATATCCTTCAGGGTCTGTCATAAATGTGGGTATCTTGTAATGCAGCCATTAAGATAGTATCTTTAAGGATGTAATCATGTAATTATCAGTTTTAGAGACTAGAGTTCTGTGAGCAGTATGTGGCATGCATGATTTGGAACTTTCATGGCAGTGTATTATTTTAGTAAACAGAGTCCAAATACATTCATACTGATGAATGAATGTATTTGGACTCTGTTATGTCGGGGTACACAGTAGCGTAGTTGGTTGAGGGGCTATGCTACAAGCCAGAAGGTCGCGGGTTCAAGTCCTGATGAGGTCATTGAATTTTTTTCAGTTGACCTAATCCTTCCAGCCACACTATGGCCCTGGGGTCGACTCAGCCTCTAACAGAAATGAGTACCAGGAATTAATTAAATAATTTTCCTGGGGAGTAAAGCGCGGCCAGCGCGTAAGGCTGACAACCTTACTGCCATCTTTGAACCGATTGTCTAGATAATGTGGGACCCTCAACGTCTCACAACCATATGGGCCTTCACGGCCTGTTACAGGGATAGCTTTACTTTTTTTTTTACTTTACTCTGTTATTTCAGATAATTTTCATAAAAATATGACAGTTTAGGAACTGCCTCTATTATGAGACTTAAAAGCAGGCATTTTTCTCTTTCGGGTGTTATTTCAATGAATGGTGACTTTCTGTGCTGCAGCAATAATAACAACAACAACAACAACAATAATAATAATGATAATAATGTCATGTGTTGGGTGTGTCACGTGACAAATAACTTCACGCCGTTTTGGGTCTAGCAAATTTATTGCACATTCGCTCTTACGCTTATACAATTGACAATTTTACAACTACTACCATCTGCAGTTTCACAAATACTTCTCCTGCTGTAGTCACTGCCATGCACTTGATACAACCTGACTCGGCAACTCCTAGATCGAAACTGACTGGTTACTCTCTCTAGTAACTCACTACTCTGAATAGTGATCGCTGCTCCTTATTTAGGCTTGGCACAGACAACACAGAAAACAGTTACGTGATTAGGTACCACTGTTACATAACTTCGTGTTTACCGATTGCCTAGCAACAGTCATTACATGGGCTCCCCTGTTGCATGACGCTGTGTTTACCGATTGCCTAGCAACAGTCACTGCCCGGGTTCCCCTGTTGCGTGATGTCACAGCCTAGTGGGGAGGGGTGTTTACCGAGCGTTGTGTAATGGTGGAAAGATTGGGGGTATGTGACGTCACTTGATAGAACGCAGAGTTCACGTGACCCCTACTTCCTGTGGCGCCATCCACATCACAATAATAATAATAATGTGACATGTTGCGCAAACGAGAACCCCCCCCACCAGCAGCAGTGACGCGGCGGGTGAGTCAGCGCTCCCCTCCCCCTCCTCCGCACGGTAACGTAACGGTGACGCAACAGGATTGTTACGGTAGTAACAACGGTTACTACCGCTAGCGCTGCTAGCAACACAGCGCCAGGCAACAAGGCCGTTTTCTGTATTGTCTGATCGAGGCTACATGAGGAGCAGCGAAGGCTATTCACAGTCAGTTGTACTGAGTCAGTCAGTGAGTCAGTGCGTTACCAACGAGTTCTCAGTTCGCAAGTTACGAGCTACAGACGTGTGTGTAATTGTGTAATTGGGAGTGTGTGATACAGTGATACATAGCTCCCCTACTGTCAACGTGTGGACTACTGAACCCAGAGTGAGCTGATTTGCGCATTGGGTTATAAAGTGTGAAACCCCGCAACAGCGGTAACAGATTAATGCGATTAGGGTTATAAGTCGTGAAACCCCGCAACTGTGTGATAATTAATTGTAGCCGTTATTTGTAGATTGTTAAATAAACCAATTAACCATCTCTACGGCGTCTTCAGTAACGTAAACACGTTACAATAATAATAATAATAATAATAATAATGTCTTTATTGAATACATAGGTGTTGTATGTAGTAATACATGTTACTAGTGCTCTAAGAGTTCCACAGAGCTGGGCCCTTCTTGAGAAACCGCCAGTTGTTCAGCCACTTATGACATTACCAACATTTATGGAACCTTAAGGTTTGTTACCATGTTCACAAAAGCCATCCACTGGTCCCTATCCTGAGCCAGATCAATTCAGTCCATACCACCCCATCCTTTCTTTCTAAGAGTCATCTTAATCTTATTCTCCCACCAATGTCTAGGTCTTTCTAGTCGTCTCTGTCCTTATGGCTTTCTGACCAAAATCCTATATGTATTCCTCTTCATTCCCATGTTACATACATACTACATGCCCTGCCCATCTCATCCTCCTTCACTTGATCATTTTAATTATACTTGATAAAGAGTACAAGTTATGATGAACACCTAATTATCATAATTTTAATTTGGTAGTTTGACTAGATTTTCATTTAAGAAACTTGTTTTGTATGTAATGTTCATACTTTACTGTTAAATGAAAGTTTATATGAGAAAACATCCTTGAACCCCTCCATTCTCTCTTTGCCACATCATATTCATTACTTATTTCTAAGAAATTTATCAGAGGTTTCAACCATGTTGATGGTACAGATAACATTCGTCGCCATGAGGCTTGAGAGTGACTGCAGCCATGATTACCTTCGTATTCGGAATGGACCACGTCCGTCATCTCCACTCATCAACACATACTGTGGTACCAACATCCCAATGCCAGTTCTGTCAGAATCCAATGCTTTATGGATTGAATTCTATTCTGATGGTTCCAATGAAGACCAAGGATTTGTCCTGAGGCTGGAGTCTGTGTTTGAAGGTGAATTTTCAACACTGTACTCACAGATTGTATGTATTTAAAGAGGTACAGTTCTCATATGGGGTGGCTTGTGAAGGTTGGTCTTTTATCTCCAATTTTCAGCATGTTAATGTCAACCTGCAGTCCATATTTCATGACACATTATGTTTACTTCAGTGGTCAATGATGGTGCCATATTGAATACCAGTAAAGAATCACATAAAATATTATACTGTTTCCTGTCTAAATCAGGGACGTGAACATCAGAACAAAAAGCTAATTAAAAGCATGCATACACAGTCCAGTAAAATATAGGTAAATAGAATTCTTCTGAAATAATAAAAATAAATTACACTTATTTCTTGATCCAAGTGAGCAGCTCCTCCCCTCTCTACCCTACTGAATTTCCAGGAGGGGGATTGCTGCCATTGTCCCTGATTCACTTTTTGTGTTCCAAATGCCCCCCCCCCCAGTTAGTCTGGGGTGTCCAAGCTAGCAGTGATTCAGAGAAAGGTTCTTCTTCAGTGCTAAGTATTTAATAACAATAAGAACAACAACATTAACACAAAATTAAATAACAGTAACTAAACACTCATATCAACAAATTGAATATTATTGTTCACTCTTGCACTCAGCTGCTTGTAGAGTACAAAATAAATCACAAACAAAAATACAATAAGAGTATGTAATTGACAAGAACTCAGAGCGCTGAATAATCTTTGCTCTAGAGGTATATAACTACCTTCTTGTAATCTCATTAACTAGCCCTCCAGAAACACATTCTTGGGGCAATGCTGACAAGAAAAAACATAATATATATCTCAGCTCGACTCACTTAACAACATACGCATGCAGGAGATAATTACTACCATACAAAGGGGGCACTAAGGAAGCCCCAATGATATCACAGTATTTAACTGAACGCCCAACATTTATCTCTCTTCCGCAAGGTGGTCAGAGCCCCTGATGGTCAAAACAACAGACCAAAGCAGAATTTTGAATGGGTTTTCAAAACCGAACTCCCACCTACCTCTGATGCCTGGTGACCCACTGAGAAGGGTTCTCACTCCATTTATCCGGACCAAGCTGGCAGACAGAGTATACTAGAACAATTGGGGGGGGGGAGAACAGGGAAGGTGAGTGCCTGGCCATCGGATGGTACCAGAACAACTACAATCAAGGCATATGTAAACATGGCTCACAAGTTCTTCACCATGTTCATTATTACTTGTAAATGTTCGGGGATCAGAAAGACAGAGAACCAATTGCATATCTATAACTTTATTTTAAACGGTATTTAAAAAATGTGATCCGTAAGAATTTTAAGATTACTGTCTTTTTGGATATAATGTCATGTAGTCCGTTGAAAGTTAACCAACATTTCGGAGGAACATATTGCCTCCATCTTTAGGGTCAAAGAATAAGCGTAGCAAGAAACCAGCATCAAATCAGATAGCAAACAGAGCTCTTAATCTGAAACCACTGAATTTGTAGATTATTTGAACAAAGTGCATAATATGGTTGCATAATGGGGACATTTCTGTATTCACATGCTTCATTTCTGAAACTGATCTTGGCAAAATTTTGTATTGAGGGCCTTTGCCAAAGGTTGCAAAGTGAATTTAATTTTGATATGTATTATTCGATATAAATCCCTGATAAGCTATGTCAATTTGCTGTGTATTGCAGTGGTACACACAACAGTCTGAAGACAGTGTGAAAATATAAATAATACCTTACATGAAGCTTAAATCAAACTTTATCAATTTTCTCATAAATGGTTCATTATACCAAAAATTTATATATATAAAATACATTTTATTCAGAAACATTAACCTTCAGTCATTTCAATATGGTTTCATATTTTGGAATATTAAAGGAGAGATCAGGGGCACATGGTACTATAGTTTGTTGAGACACTATACTACAAGCTGGAAGGTTGCAGGTTAAAATTCCAATAAGGTTATTGAATTTTTTAATTTACCTAATCCTTCCAGCTGCACTATGGCCCTGCAGTCGACTCAGCCTTTAACAGAAATGAGTACCAGGAATTTTCCTGGGGAGTTAAAGGGCAGCTGGTATGTAAGACTGACAACCTCACAACCATCTGAGAGCCGATGTTCTAGAAAATGTGGGAGCCTCTACATCTCAGAATCATATAGGCTTCCTTGGCCTGTTACAGGGAGAGCTTTATCATTCTTTTAAAGGAGAGATTAGATGAGTTTCAAACAGATGCTTCTAAGAACTCGTTAGTTTCTTTCACTTTTCAGAACATATGACCTACATTGAAAATAAATTCATATACATAAATAGGAGGATCTAATTCTCTCTAAGGTGTTTATGTAAGGTGGGCATACAAATGTGATATAGGATTGTCATCAACTGTTGTCAGAGGATGTAGAATTGTGTGTCTGTCTAGTTCTTATCAGGAAAGTTCAGGTTTTATGATGCACATTTAGATGAAGCCCTTCTCTGGGAAACTAAATGGTTCTACAGGTATATTCATTTACAACAATTATGAAACATAATAATTAATAAAATATTACTGGTGACAATTACTAATTAAGTGGTAACCAAGTGTAAGTGAATTTGAAGCCCCAAATGCAAGTCAGGTAAGTTACAAAGCACATTCTTGGAATTTCTTTTGAATATTGTTTCTTTAAATCAACACAGTACTTTGAAATAATTAATTTAGTGTCATTTAGAAGTTAATTTTGAATCTGTAGATTTCCTTTTGGATCATTGTTAGCAGGAAATATTGACACAGCACCCTTATCACAAAATAATCGCACCATCTACATCTAGAAAGTTGCATGACAGACCATATATGAGGGACAGTGCCATTTCAGCTTTCAGTTATTATATAGAAGTAAACTTGTTGACTGTGCACGTACACTCTGGATAGAAAACAGAGTGTGTACCTTAAAACTAATGATGGTCAGGACTATTTTTCATCTTGGGAAAGAGTTAAGCAAGAGGTTCCTAAGGGTCGGTTTTGGGACCACTTCTATTTATTCTTCTATAACTTCTATAAATTAGTACAGTCCTATACAATAATACAAACAATAATACAAACACTGATACAGTTGTAGTCAGTACATAAACTGTGTGATTATATTATCTGTAGGAGAGACAATCAAGACAAAGTGTTCATTGAGAAGTTGATTTATAATATTCATCAATACTATAAAAAACATGTTCAGTGAGATAGCTTTTTAATAAAATTTGAATTCTTTAATATCTTTGGATAGCAATTTAATGTTTGACGGTAAGTGGTTATAAATCTTGCTACCCGAGAAAAGCACTCTTTTTTGAACTGTTGATAGATTTGTAGAAGGTAAATCTATCTAATGATGTGGGTTGGTTTTAACTGACTCAGGTTCATATCCAATGAGAGGGATTTGTATTTTTGATGCTGAATCGTCAAATTCTAATTACACAGGATTGATTAATTATTTATGATAGTTCACGTTTTTTCTTTCTTTCTTTATTTCTCCCTCTCTCTCTCTTTTTTCTGTTCATTAGTTGTATTGAGGGGAATAACACCCAGTAAGGCTTCTAACATGGCAATGATTTATGCTTTTGTTGCAGGTTGTGGAGGGCTGCTGCATACCAAAGGCAACACATTTACTTCCCCTAAATACCCAGGGAAGTATCCACCAAATTCAGAGTGTACATGGGACATCCAAGTGAAAGATGGCTACTTTATCTCTCTTAGCTTCATAGAGCGCTTTGATATAGAGCAGTCAACAGAATGTTCTGAAGACTTTGTGCAGGTAGTAGGTCATTGTTACACATAGCATAGCATTCTGAAAAGATGCTTGTGTGTCCACCATGTTATTTTGTGAATCAAACAGCTGTGTAAGGTGGAGGGTTTTTGCTCACAGAAGCAGGCTAGAGTATGATGTATGTTAATCTAACCATTAGTAGACTCCTTACAGAACCCCCAGGAGATTTTGGCTGCATCTTCACACCAAGGAGAGAGTTCCCAGCTGGAACACTGATTGCAGAAGCCATCCCTGCTGTATGCTCTGGAGATAACAGAGCTCCAACCAATCATCATAGCTGGACCCATAATTGAGCCCAGCTGAGACCCTGGCCCTCCTGAGAGAAGGACCCCCCCATCCACTGCCAATTCCACAGTTTCCATTTGTTCTCTCTGATGGCTGGATTTTCCATTCCCATCAAGAAATCTCTTTCAGTTTCTCCTCAATGGACCCCTCACCAGAGCCCTTGGGAGATATGCCCATTTCTGTAGAGTCAGAAGACCCAGTAATTGATCCCTGTAATGTAGCAAAAACTCTTCATAACAACAGGAGACCACATAAATGAGCCATCCAGTGCAAGGGGAATTTTTCTTCCTCCAGTATATTGATGAAGGGAAACCTCTATCCCATCTCTTGTCCTTTGAAGAACCATGATCACTCTCCTGGGCTAGACCTATAACTGAGCTCCAGCTGAGCCCTCATTTCCTTAAGGGGAACCATCTTTTTGACCACTTCTGTACTAGGCAATCCAGTTCTGCTTATCGATGGTCTGGTTGCTTGCCCCAATTTATAAAAACCCCCACCCTCAGTGGACTCTCATTAGAGCCCCTGAGAGATTTTGGTCACTGTAGGAAGATCTATCCCCCCCATAAAGCTATGCATGTGGAGCAATGGCTGCCTTATAGTGGAATGTTGCCTTGTATCCAAGGGAACCACTCACCTAACTGCTATGCAGGCCCCAATGTGGTAGCTCACACTTTACCTTAGGCACTACCTCTTCCAGTCAGCCAGCCCAGGCTCTTTGTCCCCAGGTAGGCCAGCTTGCTGCCACAGGAAGGCAGATGGGGTTACTTGGTTCCCAAATGCAGTTATTAAAATATGGCTAAAGTGTATGCTACATGTAATGCTTGAAAGTGTGTTGTTGTGATAATCTGCTCATATAAACAAATTTTATTTTCCCTGATGTCAGAATGATCGCATTTGAATTAATGACCATACCTGTCTGTAAGTACTTCCATTCACCCACAATTTCAATTAAGGAAACACACTGGCAGATTCGTGTGGATTATTTGTTCTTGTATTCAAATGCACAGTAATATAATTTATATATACATGGAATTAGCACTTTTGTTTCATTACCCTCACAAGCTGATTCCAACTAGAACAGGCTAGTCCATCATGAAGAGGAGTATTAAGTAAGGAGTTTCTCAATAGGTATTTTTTGGCAGTCTTGACTTAGTTCATCTCTCTTAGGTGTGAACATTGTTCTTTATGCTTTTATCATATGCTTGTAATTTATGTTCCTTATGATGTTGAATTCCATTGTTGAGCATTTTCAGAATTTAAATGGCTTTTCAGGTGTTTGATTTTGTGAATGATGAATGGGTGTCCCTGCTGAAGCTTTGTGGTAGGGATCTACCTGCCATGATCAATTCAACAGGATCACAGATGCGAGTATTGTTCCATAGCAATGCAAGAGGCAGCAATAATGGGTTTAAGGTAATAAGCTTTTTTGGTTTCAATCCCTTTCAAGACCACTTGTTCCAGTGATACTTTTCTCAGTTCTAGACAAATTCTGGAGTAATAAATGCTAATAACTTACTGATAAATAAATTCATATTTAGATATTATTTATGACAGACTGTAGCCATAGTAGCTGATTTATTTACTGCTTAATAAATTTTGTTAAAAGATTTCAATGCCTGAGTAGGTAAGGAAGACATTTTCAAACCAACAGTTGGGGATGAGAGCTTGCATGAAATTAGTAATGATAATGGAGTTAGAGCAGTAAATTTGTCACATCAAAAAATCTTACTGTCAAAAGTACAATGTTCCCACATCATAACATCTATAAATTTACTAGGACATCTCCTGATGGGAAGACACACAATCAAATCAAACATATTTTGTTAGAAAGGAGACTGCATTCAAGTGTACTTGATGTTCAGTCATTCGGGGCAGCAGATTGTAATACTGACCACTACCTGGTGGTGGCAAAGGTTAGGGAAAGACTGGCAGTGAGCAAACAAACAACACATAGAGTTCATATGGAGAGGTTCAATCTCAGGAAATTAAATGAGTTAGAGGGTAAAGAGCAGCAGCATGTTAAAATCTCAAATAGGTTCATGCCTTTGGAAAATTTAGACACTGAGGTGGATGTTAAAATACTTGGGTAACTATTAGAGAATATATAAAAATGTCTGCCAAAGAGAGTCTAGGTTACATGAACCGAAGAAGCATAAGCCACGGTTTGATGAAGGATGATCGAAATTATTAAACCAAAGAAAACAAGCCAAATTGCAATAGTTACAAGATCCAAGCAAAATAAATGGGAATAATCTGAACAACATAAGATGTGAAACCAGCAGGCATTTCAGGAATAAAAAGAGGGAATATCTGAAAGACAGAATTGATGAGCTTGCAATGAACAGTAAGAACAAGATCATTAGAGATCTGTATAGAGGAATAAATTACTTTAAGAGAGTCCATGATTTACTTAAACCGTCTTGCAGTGCATACACTCATTTATCTCCTTCTCTCCCTCGCACTACATGTTTAGGCATAATAATGCCATCTTCAGGTGCTTACTTATCCACACCAAACTAATTCATTGCATGCCTTGTTCTCATATTAAAATAACTAAAATATGTATCTATCATATACATTGTCAAACGTTAAAAATATTAAAATTGTTCAGGATACCACATTGCTACGTCGCACCTCACTACGCCAGTCACGCCCATTCTCCTCTGTTGGAGCACTCCTTCACTATCTTGTGTGTGTTGTGCTTTTGTTGTGTCTTGCTCCTGTGACTGCATGTGTTATACAGTATAACACACGCAGTCACAGGAGCAAGGAGTGCTCCAACAGAGGAGAATGGGCGTGACTGGCATAGTGAGGTGCGACGTAGCGATGTGGTATCCTGAACAATTTTAATATTTTTAACGTTTGACAATGTATATGATAGATACATATTTTAGTTATTTTAATATGAGAACAAGGCATGCAATGAACTAGTTTGGCATGGATAAGTAAGCACCTGAAGATGGCATTATTATGCCGAAACATGTAGTGCGAGGGAGAGAAGGAGATAAATGAGTGTATGCACTGCAAGACGGTTTAAATAAATCACGGACTTAAATCAGTGCAACAGGACGCTAAAATATAACATTACTTTAAGAGAGGTTACCAACTTGGAAGTATCTTCATGAAGGATGAGAATGGTGATCTGCTTGTAGATTCCAACAACATTCTGAGTAGGTGGAAGAATTACTTCTCACAGTTATTGAATGTACATAGGGTCAGTGATGTTATGCAGATATAAATACATACAACTGAGCCATTACTACCTGATCCCATCCCTTTTGAGGTTGAAATTGCTATTGCAAAATCGAAACGGTATAAATCGACAGGTAGTGATCAAATACTCACAGAACTTATTCAAATAGGAGGTGAAATATTATGTTTTAAGATCCCTAAGCTAATTAGTTCTATTTGGAATAATGAAAAAGAAATCCTGATCACTGGAAGGAGTATATTATTGTACCAGAAGAAGGGTGATAAAACTGACTGTAGTAATTGTCCTGGGATATCGCTGCTATCAAATTGATACAAGATTTTATCCAATATTCTTCTCCCAAGGTTAAGTTCATACATAGGTGAAATTATTGGGGATCATCAGTGTGGGTTTTGACATAAAAGATCAACTGCAGCTCAGATCTTTTGCATTCATCAGATACTGGAGAAGAAGGGAGAGTACAATGAGAGAGTACTTCAGCTGTTCATAGACTTCAAGAAAGCCTATGATTCAGTTAGGAGGGAAGTATTGACGATATTCTGAATGAGTTTGGGGTATCCATGAAACTAGTTAGGCTGATTAAAATGTGTTTAAATGAAACATATAGTAAAGTCCTTATAGGTAAATATTCGTCTAATAATTTTCCTGTCCAGAATGGTCTAAAACAAGGAGATGCTTTATTGCCACTGCATTTCAACTTTGCTTTAGAATATGCCATTAGGAAGGTCCAGGAAAACCAGGTTGGACTGAAATTAAATGGGACACATCAGCCATTGGTCTGTGCTGATGATGTGAATTTAATGGGTGATAATGTAGATACCATAATGAAGAACACACAAACTTTAATTGACACTCGTAAGGATGTTGGTTTAGAAGTAAACACAAAGAAACCTAAGTATATGTTGCTGTGTTGTCATCACTGGAATGCAGGCAAAATTCATGATGTAAGGATAGCTAATGGATGTTATGAAGAAGGCACATTTCAGATATTTGGGAATAACTATAACAAACCTAAACTTCATTCAAGAGGAAGTTGAGAGGAGACTGAATTAGCATAATGCTTGCTACTATTCAGTGCAGAACCTTTGTCTTCTCATCTGCTGTCTAAAAACATAAAAATTAGAATATACAAAACTATAATTTGCCTGTGGTTCTGTTCGGATGTGAAACTTGGTCTCTGACATTAGGGGAGGAGCATAGACTGAGGGTGTTTGAGAACAGGGTGTTGAGGAGAATATTTGGACTGAAGAGAGATGAAGTGACAGTAGGTTGGAGAAAACTGCGCAGTGAGGAGCTTAATAACTTGAACTCTTCACCAAATATAGTTAGAAAGGTAAGTCAAGGAGGATGAGATGGGCAGGGCATATAACATGAAGGGAGGGGAGGGGGGAAGAGAAGGAGAATGCATGTAGGATATTGGTGGGAAAGCCAGAAGGAAGGAGACCACTAGGAAGACCAAGACGTAGGTGGATGGAAAATATTAAAATGGATCTTAGAGAGATAGGATGGGATGATATGGATTGGATTGATCTGGCTCAGGATAGGGACCAGTGGAGGGCTCTTGTGAACACAGTAATGAACCATCAGGTTCCATAAAATGCTGGGAAGATCTTGAGTAGCTGCACAGTTGGCAGCTTCTCAAGAAGAGCTCAGGTCCAAAAGTGAGTGAATATATTAGTGATAAATAATGGTCACATATAATTTTAATCACTTGAGATGTCTAGTAGATATTTAGTGTTTTAACTTATCAGATGAGATATAGGCCCACTTCTGACACCCAACAATATAAAGTGACAAGAATCATAATCATAAACTTATATTTTGATGTTAATTAGAAAAGTATACCAAATTATACATGAACTGCATGTTTCAACCATATTCACTCTCCATTCAGATTTATGGTTGAAATACATAGCTCAAGTACATATTTGGTGTGCTACTGTAAATAACATCAGACTATCAATGTAGGTTTGTATTATTTAATAATATCTCTCTTTATTTTGAGTGATGGAAGTATACCTTAACCACGAAGTACAATATAGGACAATGGAAGGTTTTAATACAGACTTCTGCAGAAAGAGCTCTGTCTTCTGGAATATAATGCCATGTGGTCCAATAGAAGTAACAAATGTTGCAGAGGAATATGTTGCCTCCATCTTCAGGGTCAAAGAGTAAGCCAAGCAAGAAACCAACATGAGGTAGGCAGCAGGCCCAGAAGATGGAACTCTTCCTAGCCACTGCTATGAGAACCATAAATTCAACAGACTGGTGTAGAATTTAAATTTATATTTTATTTCATTTGTATGATGAAATGTGAAATTGAAATGTAAATTGTGATGTATAAATACTAGTATTTATTTAGTGTAACTTATCTTACATTGTATTAACTCATGAGCTGTAATCTAGTGAATTACTTGCCACAATTTGCTAATAGGTCATGACCTGCATTTTGAAGAATATTGAAGTTGTTCTTAGCATAGTATAAAAGTACAATCTTGTTTTGTTTTCTTTGCTTGATGCTTCAAATTTTTTCAGTAACCAGGCTGAAGTGCTCTGTGTATTCAGTCCAAATTCACATAAGTGTGTGAAATTATAGCAGAAATTTTTAAAATGTTGCCATATGGCATAATGTTCCTAGAATTAAGATATGATATTGGAAGAGAAATGATAAAATATTATCCCTATGTTTAAGTGCCATACCATGAGGACGTCTGGGAGAGTGAAGGTAAAACCTATAACACAGTGTTAAGTCTGACCCAGATTGCCCATTGTAATAGATAGGCTGGACAAATTTATCCATTTGGATAAATTTACCACTGTCTGAAGTTATGTAAGCAAAATTAATGTAAGTACTAGGGGTAAGGATTTCTTTAAAATGTCTATTATCCTCAGCTTGTCTCATTCTTCACACTGAAAACAATGTCAGATACTATGACTCCTGAGACCAGCAGTGAAAGGATTAAGCCATCTGTTGATTTATTCCCTCTGAGAGACGAATATGCTTTATCTCTTATGGATGTATCTATCTTCACATTTTATAATACAAAGGCAGTCATCAGATATATTTTATTTTGTTGCAGGCGACATTTGATATTAAGTGTGGTGGTGTGATTTCTGGCAAGCCAAGTGGGCAGATTGTGTCCCCTGGTTTTCCTCAGCTCTATGATGCCAATCTTCAGTGCAACTATACAATAGATTATCCAGACAGATATATCAACTTGGAGTTCACCTCATTTGATTTGGAAAGTGTGTACTACATTACCCATTTTTGTATTTCCATTCAATTTCTTCCAGCCACTCATTCTATAAATCTCTCATATCATCATTGAACATCTTTCATCTCAATCTTTCAACACTGAGTCTAGTGAGTAGCACCTCTGCTTTGTATTTAGATTGTCCTGGGTTCAGATTTCAACCATAATACTAACTGTCATGATCAAGATTTTTCATAGTTTTCATCAGCCACATCCTTTCAAATTTTTCATTAATCACCCCAACATTTGACATGTATAGTAGGAGTTACTGACAGCATTCTTGAACATAACTATAAATAAATAAATAAATGGATAACTCTTAATTTGTGGCAGGAAGTAAGTACATGGATAAATTGTATGGCCAGAATCATTTTTAACACATTAAAAGCTGAAGTCGCTCTTGGGCCTAAACTTTACACCATGAACGCATACGAAAGTTCACATAAGTTATGCTTCATTGCATTCTAGACTCCAGCGCCATATGAGAGCCAATACTGAGCTGTACCCTCTGGCAACTCAATATACAGTCCCCATTACCAATTGGATAGGAGATAACATAAGACCTAGAGGTGTTTTGGACATGTTCAGGAGGAGAAACACCATCCTACTGGAATATTGATTCTAGTTTTCCACCTCATTTTCATTCATTTTGCGAAGTGAACTGTCATACTTGAACACAGTGTAGTTCTCGTTTAAATTTTACAATTTAGGATGTTACCTGTTACTAGTTTTCAGTTCACATAATGCCAGTGATATTTTTCTATATTAGATTTTCTCCATTTAACATATACTTGGTTTGTTTAAAGCCATTGTGTGCCAAAGGAATGTTAATTTAAGGTTTCACTGTAGAGGTTTTGAAATCAGTTGCCATGTGTATTTGAATGCACAGAAAGACTTACATTTTGAAATTAGGTGTAAAGAAGGCTTTTGAATTTGTTTGAAATATTAATACCTGATATTTAAGATATGTGATTGGTAAATTCTTTATCAGGGGTATTTTCTGTATAATCTATACACATATTGCAGTACTCTAAATTATTTGAAGAGTTTAGGCATTGTAAAACAAAGTTAGTTCACTTTGTAGCTATGACCCAAACAGCTGCTAGTTTGAATTTCACCATCCACATGGAATATCCCTAGGAAACAACCATATTTACCATGTTTGCATTGTTAAGGAAGCCACTGAAGTAGTCAAACAGACCCACAACTTCAAAATAGAAAATAGGTACAAAATGAGCAAAGCCTTATTTCACCTCTTTTCTTCAAAACCTTCTCCTTAACTATATGTTCCCTACCATTAGACAATACTATAATCAGCCAAGTCTACCTGACCTGCCACTTGGGCAGTGGTTGCTCAGAAGTGGATGGGTAATTTTGACGGACCATTATCTGATGGTGGTTTTTATTGACTTAGGTAACCCAACTTGTAGAGGTTTAAGTCTCTCTTGAAGGGTAGCATTTATGAGGGAACACACCTGACTTGCACCATACAGCAAGCCACAGTGATTCATTTATGAGGGAAGAGTTCATTTATTTTATATCACCAGTTTATACATTGGGAGCACTGAGTTACTCAAATCACACAACTGGTTAGACCTAATACTGTGATTTGATAAATTACTAACAGACATAAATTTAACTAGGTTTCAGGATACTGGTATTACAGTATTTAAAGAATTAATTGTTGTGACCAAACACATCCATTGACTTGTGAAGCTGGAAACATAAAGCCCCGAGATGGCTTGTAGTAATGATGTATCATCTCTCCAAGAAGCAGCATGCAATGCTAATATGAATCCCTCATTCTTAATTGGCTTGTTTCAACTGAGTTCCTTGCCCTTAAATCTAATGTATTCAATCCTATTGGTCAGAAGTAACAAATATCTCATCATCCTGTATAATGTCTTCCCACATCTGCAAGCTTTCAACTCCATGACCTACTCCAATCAGCTGGACCTGACTTCCAAATCCCATGAAAGGACTCCAAGCTCCACAATGTGCTCATATACTTTCAGCTTAAGCAAAGCAATGTAATATTTCTCTGTTCCCAATTTACTTCTATTAGTCCCAGAAAAACAAATGTATGTACTCAAATTAATTACTTCCCTTGTGGCTTCAGTCAAGCCAAATTAATGAATCAAACTTTAAAGAAACAATTAAATATGCCTATAATTCTAGATGGCTACAGTACCATGATTCTTATTTCCTCCCTTACTCCCACCTGAGACCTTTAGTAGATCTATATTGGGCCATATTTTGTTTCTATTTCAGTCATCATGAAGACAATGACTGTGTGCCAAAATGTTAGAACATTTTCAGGATATGTCATTGATAAAACCCCAGAATTGAAGTCATATGTACTTTACACATGCTTGTGGAAGGTTTTTCGTTCTCAAAGTTCTGGAGCTTTACCAATTAAGTTGTGGCTTCTAATGTTATGGCATTTAAAATGTTCTGCATTGTGCGACAGGGAATGACAGATGCTACTTTGACTGGGTAAAGATATTCCAGCGGGCGCCCTGGTCAACCTCACTAGAAGAGATTGGCAAGTACTGTGGGTCGACTATCCCACCACCCAGACGGATCAAGAACATGGTTTTGATTTCCTTCAAGTCTGACTCCACCTATCAAGCCCAGGGTTTCCAGCTCAAGTATGAAGTTGACAGTAAGTACTCTCTGCCTATATTGCATAATGGTCTCAAATTGTGGCAATATAATGATTTACACAAAGATTCAAATTCTTTATCTTTGGTGTTTCTGGTTAGCATTGCTATTTGCATTATCATTGTGTTTAACCACCTACAAAAACATATACAACAAATATAAGTATAATTCTGGTTTTATATAGTGAGAGCTATCCCTGTTACAGGCCATGAAAGCCCATAGGGTTGTGAGACATCAAGGCTCCCACATTTTCTCTATACAGTTGGCTCACAAATGGCGATAAGGTTGTCAGCTTTACACGCTGGCCACCTTTTACCCCCCAGGAAGATTTCTGGTTCTCATTTCTTTTAGAGGCTGAGTCGACCCCAGAGCCATAATGTGGCTGGAAGTATTAGGTCAGTTAACAAATCCAGTTACCGCATTGGGACTCAAACCCACGATCTTCAGACTTGTAGCATAGTGCCTCAACCAATTATGCTACTGCATGCCCCTAAAATGTGTTAGACCTCTATTATGTCAATGAAACAGAAGTGTTGAGTACAGAGTACGAAATAATATATATCTATGAGATCAGAGGCTCATCAGATAACAAGGTGGTATGAAATGACTTCTTCAACATTTTTCACCATTTTCAGAAAGTAGGGTAAAATGCAATTTTGGATTGCAAAAAAATGGAGATTTGAATCTGTGCTCTTCAAGTGGTTTTGCCACATTGATGGACCAATGATCAGTGCAGAATCCACCCATTTCATGACTCAGTTTACTGTTTTAAGCAAGGAAAGAAACTGGTATGCATAAAGCATCTGGTAAATTAACTTCATCTCAAACCAGCCTGTAATGTTTTATGCATATGTAGGAGTTGATTTGAATGCATTCGTTTTTGTGCCATGCATGTATGCATGTGCAGTGAAATGTGGGTGGAACATTTGTGGGACTTGCAGGTATGCAGGCAGAACTCTTTCAGTTGTAGCACCACTTTTCATTCATTACCTTTCCATGTGTCCAAAATTATAGTTAAAGTCTGAGTCAACCTTTCTTATTTGTCTTGCACAGTTTTTTCACCTTACTGTGCATGACAAATTGCTCAAAATGTCGGCATTATTTAGTGCTTCACATGTTTATTACTCTTCAAAATATCATGAATCCTCTCATTTGCATTTTCTTCTGTTGAAATTATGTAAATCATACATATGCTTTTTACCTCTCTGTTTGTCAACAGTCTCAAACCAGTTTCTTGTCTGAATTCTGACTAGGAATATGTTTGCAGGCTGTGGTGGACGTGTGACAAGACCTGGCATCATTGAGACCCCCAGCTTCATGGGAAGGTACTATGAAGAAGCAAACTGCTCTTGGAACATTACAGCACCTCCAGGCCAAGTCGTATTACTCAGGTAAACACAGATATATTCCAAAGTACAGAATTAGCGCTTGAAAAGTATGGAGGTGAAAGAGTATTTACATAGCTATGATGTTTGGTTCATGTATGAAAAGAGACAAGCCATTCACTTGAATGGATGAATGAATGAATGAATTGAGTGAATGTATGAATATGTAAGAGTGGGATACGAAAATCCTGCCCTTGCAGCATGACCATCAATGATCTATTGTGCTTCCCCTTTTGATTAACAATTTATTAATCCTGCACTTTGAATGAAATGTAGGACTTTATTTATGTGGGTGTCATAATAGTCACTTGGTTCCATAAAATCCTGGCCCAGGTGACAAAATCATAAATAAGCTATGACCTCACAATTACATAGGATATGTGTAGTGGATTCATCTTCTAGGCACCTTTCACAAGTGGGGTCATCTGTCAAACCCAGTTTGAAAAGGTGTCCTTTTAGGTGACCTACCTGCCTACCTACCACCTACAACTCAGCGCTACAGCCCTGGGTGAGCCTTGGCCTCCTCTACAACCAGTCTCCCCAACAATAATGGATCCATGCATGATGACCTGAGGCTCGTTGCTGAACCCCCTCTTTGCATTCACTTCTATCAGGGAATGTGATCATGAAGGGTTTATCATAGACAAGTCTCAGTATCATTTTATTAGAGCCCTTCTGTAAGATGGGTTCTTTCTTCATGTCCAAAACTTTCAGATTCAGGTTTCCATTGGTCATTGCAGTTCCATGAGGCTTACTTCTTTTGGAATGGTTCTGGTGCTGCCCCACAATATGTGGTGTGTGTTCGGTTCACACCCAATGATGAGTTGCCTTTACCTGCTGTGGCAGTAATCAGTGATGTCCCTTACTTCCTTGCTTGGTGGTGATTCATGTGAATCATATGGAAGGTAGGCTGGAGCAATAATAAGCACCCCACAGCCTCCACCATATGTGTGTTATCATCACCATGGTCGCATCCCTAGAACAGAACTCCAGCACATGTAAGACATTAATATGGTTCCTGACATAAGTACAGAATCTGGCATTATTTTCATGTAGAACAGAATAAATTGTTCCCCCAGAATTGGTTAAACCTCTTATTTGGCCCTTGCATATCCAGGGTTCTTGAATAAGTGCTACATCTGCCTTTCCCTGAGCTAGCTGCTGGCATGAAGTTTCCGTAGCTACTTTACTGTGGTGTAGGTTAATCTGGACGAATTTTGTGGTGTGTGTGTGTGTGTGTGCGTGCGTGCACGCGCGTCTTACCTTTCATTTCACTCTTTATTTACTAGGGGAGGAGGGTCTGTCTCAATCCCCTCCTCCTTTGCTTTTTCCTTTTTGTCAGACCAGGTTTCTTTCGAAGGGGTCCTCTGATCTGCTGAGGTAAATTTGGTGCCAGGAGGAGTTTCCTCTTTTGCTTCTGTTGCTCCTTTCTGGTCATCTGAGGGAATAGGCTATCCATCACCCTCCCCCTCAGACACAGATTCAGAGGATGCTGTGTTTGGCACATCTCTTTCTTCTTTTTGGTGTTATGGTGTTGGATCTTTCAGGAGCATGAGTATACCCTGTGGAAGTCCTGTAGAGAACTTGGCCTCTTAAGGATTTTGGTTGAGATTTCTCCCTGCTTGGGCATGCCTACATTCCCTGGTTGCTGAATGCCCCCAGTTCTCGCTTTGCTTTTCCTTGCTCTTGCCTTTTTCAGTTTCTGTCTGGTGGAATCAGACAAAGTCTTCTTCCCCACTGGAGTCCATCAACCCCATAGACAAGGTGTCCCAGATCTTCTCATACTGTAGGTGTGCTAGAAGATGTGGTATGTCAGAACTACTGCCTCCCAAGAGAGAGGTTTTCGGTTTAACCTCAGGCAGGTTTCTCACCGCTAGTTCATCATTGCCATTGGCTGAAATCTCAACAGCAGGTTTGCTGGTTGCAGGCAGGCCCCTTAACAGTGCACTGGAGCTTCCAGCCCCATGCTGAAGTATTTCTTGTAGGGATCTGCTTGAAGGGGAGTCCCTCTTCTCCTCTAGGCTTTGAGGACCAGTTTTTTCCTTTTTAGTTTCCGTAGGTCCCACAAGTAATGGGAATTTAAAGAGTTCACCACCCATAGCACCACCTATTGGTGGAGGGCATAAATACAACAGGGTGCTACCTGGTGCCCCAAGGGGATCGTTCATGACACTGGCTAAATTCCACTCCAGTGCCATGCAGTCCTCGTGCTTTTGGTCCTGTTGAGAATAAACCCACAGGAGCCTCCAGGACCTAAAGTGCATGTTTGGGTGGAGGGAGATAGCCCAGGTGACCAGTGGGAGTGTGGTGCTAACTGACCATGCAGTTGTGACCAAGGAAAACCGCATGAAAGGATCCCATGCGGGTGGCAAGCCATTCCACATTCCAACCCCTCCACATGGGTTGGTTAAACCTTTTTGTAGTGTTAAGCCCGAAGGTTTGTGGCACCTTAACAATACTCTAGGAAGACACCTCAAATAGCTGAAATTACCCCCATACGAGTGCTCTGCTGCATTTGTTCCAGGCAAACCATAGTAATACCTGGGAGTCATAATGCTGCTGTGTGTGAGTCTGCTGCTATTAGATGCTATTGCCCTTATGGGAGCTTAGCCACCAGTCCCAGGTTGTCATACTAATCCAGACCCCGAGACTGACATTGCCCAACAGGACCACAAGGGGGTATCCCAAAGCTGTGCCCCAACACACCCTCTGGTCCATGAGGTGCCCCTGTCAGAGACAAAGCCATGGTTTGGTGAAGTGCATTAAGGATGGTATCATTACTACTTGTAACATACACATATGACCTTAATGGGTCATGGTTACTCCCACCAGCCAGTCACTTAATACATCTGTGTTTAACCCTCTGCCTCTCAATCCATGCTTTTGTGCTGGTCATACACAGAATTTAATCAGGCTGCTCTCTCTTCGTGAATAATTGTGAATCTCTCTCTCCAAGAAGCTGTAGCTGTTTATGGCTTCAGAACAGAAGAAGTTGCATTTTTATGGATCTAACTGACTTGTGCTAGCAGGACGCATTGTCAGTAACCTAGTTGGCCTTTTTTACATTTAATTATTCCCAAGAATTTTCTTCCTTTGACTTTATATATTCTGCTAGAGTTCAGTATTTAATTTATGATGTAATGTGTTCTGTTTAGAGCTATATGTTTTAGGAACACATCTATGATGCTAACTACTTCAGATCCATAAAGGAACTAGTGATGGATGGGCATATTATAGTCCATTTAGTTAAAACCTTCATGAACATATAGTTTGTATTATTGTTACAGATTCTCTAGATTTTTCGTGGAGTCCAGCCTGCAGTGCCTCTATGACTTTGTGCGAGTGATTGATGGGGACAGCTTTAGTAATGACAGGGTGATAGCACAGATATGTGGTGACCACAGCAACTCACCACCTGTCTTGGAGTCCACTGGCAACAAAATGCTTGTTCACTTTCGGTCTGACTACAGTCGAAATTTTCCAGGTTTCACAGCAGCTGTTATTTTCAAGACAGGTGAACTTTTTGATTGTTCTTACCAATGTACCAGAATTGCTTGACACAGTGCAACAATTGCACGGATCAATTGTGGAGAGTGTGGACCCACAGCATGTAACAAACAGGTGTTGATTCCAAGTCACTCATAGAGTAGCATATGCCTTGCAGAAAGCAGAAAGTCTTACCATCTGTGTTGGCTTATGTCTGTTTACATTTTTACAGTTTCATCTACTAAATGGATTGTCAGAATCATAATTATCAAATTCAGATTTTTTGGCTATTCAGTTGAAATCCAAGCTTATGAATGGCTCTTCTGGCTGAAATATTCCCCACCTCCTGCACCTTCAGGAAAATAGAAGTATCTATGACTGGGGTTCAATTCCCAGTAGGAACAAGATTTTTCTGTTCTCCATAGCATCCAGATTGACCCTGGGGGCCACACATCCAATGGGTACAAGGGATGATTTCCTCAGGGGTGAAGCAGACCACTCACCTTCATCTAGTGCTGAGGTTAAAAATGATGTTCATGTACCTCCACTCCTCCAGGTGTCTTAATGTCATTGAGCGTAATTAATTAAGTACAGGGACAACTTTATTTTTTTTTTTACTTTTAAATTTATTAGTTTCAGAATTAAAATAAAATATTTGTTGTTCATACAGTAGTAAATTAATTTTTTATAACAAAACATGTTTTTGTTGATGGATTCACAAACCAGTAATGACTAATGTGATTAGTGGAATATTTTCACATCACAGATAGCTTTCTCCTCTGTCACATATCACATACCATTTTTTTTTTTTAATATAAGCCACACTTTCTTCCCAGAATTGATGCTTTCAAAATCAGAATGTTGCTTATGAGCAGTTCATAAAGGAAAAAAAAAGGTAATTTGTATAGGTATGGTAAAAAATATGTAGTAAGATTGCATTCTAGCACTGATGTTGTTGAGAAAGTGAAGGTGTTGAACTGTACACTGGTGGTAGAACAAATGTTTGTTGTAATTTACACCCACATTTTTATGATAAGAGAAGTGAGGAATATTTCTGTATTTTAGCATCCTGTTGAAAATCTTTAATTAAATGTCTCTGTATCCACAGTCCGTCAGTAATGCAACAATTGTTTATTCACCATTTAACACCTAACACCACATGTTTCGGCTGTAGATGGCCATCTTCAGGTGTCTTAATGCATGCAAACTGTTACACTGCTCTGATGTGCATTAAAACCGCGTGTTGCAGTCCACATAAGAATAACATAAATAATTAATTAAGATCCATTAAAATTTTCTATTAAATTTTTTTTTGTAAAATCCTATTCCACCTCATAAGGGACGTTGTCCACTTGTTTGGAGCTCCGTGATATTCCAGAAGGTTCGTTTCTGTAGCTTGTTTTTCTGTTTGTTATCCAATTGTTTTGCTACGTCTGCTATCTGTAATATGCCCCTTGCTTTTGCGCACACTCTAGCAGAGCGTGGTGTTGTCTTCACAAAGCTCCAAACAAGTGGACGACGCCCCTTATGAGGTGGAATAGGATTTTACAAAAAAAAAAAAATAATAAAATATTTTAATGGATTTTAATCAATTATTTTAAGTGGGCTGCAACCCGTGGTTTTAGCGCACATCAGAGTAGTGTAACAATTTGGGTGCATTAAGACTCCTGAAGATGGCCATCTATGGCCGAAACATGTTGTGTTAAGTGTTAGATGGTGAATAAACAGTTGTTGCATTATTGACGGACTGTGGACACATATACATTTAAGTGATGAATAATATTGATAAATGCAGTTTATATAAATCCATAAATTATTTTTTGTTTTCAGATCACATTATTTTGAGGGTGCAGCTTATATTGAAGGGTGCCTTATATTTTGGAAAATTAAATATATCCCTTTAACTCAGATAACACAAGGATCTACCATCCCCATTAGCCAAGCAAGAAACCAGCATAAAGCAGACAGCAACCCCACTATATCCAATAAAAGGAAGAAGAAAAACTTTTAACAATATAGCTGGTTGCACTATCAGGATTGTCATTGGGTGCTGTCTGCATAAGAGTACCTGGATTTAGTGATATTCTTCCAGTGCACTGTTGCTCTAGGGATAATTTGTACCACTGTACTTTTCCTCATCTTGTGAGTTCATTTTCTAGAAATTATTTCCCTCATTATTCACATTTCTTTTGAACTACACACAGTAAATGGCTGAGATGAGAATTTTTTATTTCACTCTATAGTTAAAGAAATTAATGTGCTAATGTTTGTATACTGGCTTTGTTGTAGCTTGTGGTGGGACTGTGCAAGTGAACAGCACAGCCGGCAACCTGAGGCCTGTTACCACAACAGACCCATTCATGTACTGTGGGTGGTTGATATTAGGATCACGTGATCAGCAGATCCAACTGTCTGTGACATCTCTCAACCTTACACCATGCAGCAATCTCAGCAACAATACCACACGTGTTGACAACTGCTCATGTTCATTCTTGGAGGTGTGTTCTCATCTTGTTGCCTTTCTTTATGTAATTTTCTAACCTATGTATTTTATTCTAATTGGTTCTTTTATATAAAGTTATTCCACGCAATTCTTTATAACATGAATTAATTCATACTCTCAGAAATGCTTTCATCATTTTTTATGTGCACACAGATTTTGCTTGCATGCAGAATTTATGTAGTACAGAATTTTTTTCTGTCTACTGCAATCTGTTAAAATGGGCAAAATTTCAAGAATAAGAAGATACTCATTTTATTTACTAGCTCAGTTTCTCCCATTATGTATGTTCCTCACTCTCAAGCAACAAATAATATTATTCCTTGCAAAATTTCCAAGCTTTGCAGAGAATTCTTCGTGTACTTTATGATGAAGACTATTTAATTTAGATTAACATGCAGTGCCTAGGGGAATTTACAGCATTTCACATATATATACATAATGTAACATGGATGGCACGACAGGAAGTAGGGGTCACGTGAACTCTGTGTTTTTACAAATGACGTCACATACCCCCACTCCCCCCACCATTACGCAACGCTCGGTAAACACCCCTCCCTGCTAGGCTGTGATGTCACGCAACAGGCGAGTCCATGCAGCGACTATTGCTAGGCAATGCATAGGCAGAAACACCTGACAACAATACCTGATATCTGTTGCCAAGCAGCAATGTGTTCTCTATGTTCTCTGTGCTGAGCCTAAATAAGGAGCAGCGAACGCTGTTCAGGAGTAGTGAGTACTGAGTTACTAGAGAGAGAGAGTTAGTAGTATTCAGTATGAGTTGAATTGTAGCAGCCACCAAAGCCAGTTAGTATTCAGGGTATCCAGTATGAATTGAAGTCCAGCAGCTATGAGTTGAGTTGTATCGAATGAATGGCAGTGACTCCAGTAGGAGGAGTAATTGTGATACTTCAGATGGTAGTAGTTGTGAAATTGTGAATTGTGTAAGTGTAAGAGCGAATGTGGAATAAATTTGCTAGATCCAAAGCGGCGTGAAGTTATTTGTCGCGCATTACATACACCCAACATGTGACAGTAATTTATTTTTAAATGCTGTTATGGAAAATTTGGCTGGTGGTTAACACAAACTGAAGGATCCAACTGTTGACTATTTTAAAAATTACTGCTGTTATTTGTACCTTACTGTGCAGCATTACTCACATTTACTATAACCAGTCACACTGCATTAGTACTGGTGCCATAACTGGTATCATCATGTCTAATTTTTTACAATTTTTACTACATTTTCTCTATTGAGTATGATGTCAAAATATCATAAACATTAATGTAATAAAGCAAATCAGATAATTTTCTGGTGGCATCATTACTTTGTTTTAGTTCAGTTTAGTGATAATCATTTGTGTCCTCTCCAGTATGAGGCCTATCGAAACTAGTTATGAATGTTGCAAAACAGAATCCTACTGTCGTTTCAGAGATCTTCCCACATTTCTTTTTTCTTCCAGCTTATATTTTAAAACACGTTTTAGAATCCTTGTCAGAACTCATTCTGTCAATATGCTCAGTTGAATAATATAATTTGTAAATATTTTTTGTTCTGATTTTATTCTTCATGAGGAGTGTGTGTAGCTGACCATCTCATTACTCCCTGAACTTTGCCAGGTTATGCTGTGGTGGTAATTATCTGCAGGCTAAAATTCGTTGAACTAATGCATTGCAGTGTGTCACATGGAACCTGCTGACAGTTGTACAGTGAGTGTGTTGTATCACCAAGGGGACAAACAAGTGTCCTTGTTTGCAGGTCCGTGATGGTCCTGGTCCAGTGTCAGAGTTGATTGAACGCATCTGTGGTAACACACTCCCTCCTACCATCACTTCATCATCCAATCAGATGTGGGTGTCATTAACGTCAGAGACTGGAGTTAATGCAAACACATTCAATGCTATTGTCAGTGGGGTTGGTTGTAAGTAAGCTTTATGTACACTTCTAGAGGTTCATAGTAATCAATTCTGTCAGTACACAATGAAGACAAATCAAATACATAAGCACTGATTAGAATTAAACTTAAGAAATTAAGAAATCCTGGTTATTTAAATGAAAGATAGAGAAAATAAATTCAGCTGAAGAAATTAGGAGCGGAGATTGAAATCTAGTCTTACACACTGCATGGTTCATAATAATAGGTGACAGAGCACTCTCCTTACTGAAATTGTATTTCTGTTTTTGGGCAGTGACACCATGTTGTGGTGTGCTGGTTTCCATACATGTCAGATAAATTAGTAAAGTGGCTGACAGAAGAGATTGCCCTCATATTTATGTTACTATACATAAAGCAACTGGGAATTTCGTTTTATTGGTGGACCCAGTTTCTTGAAAATATGAACAGACTAACCCTTAATACTGTTACTTCTTTAATATGAAAACACAAATCTCAACAAATAACCATGAAAATTGTATAGTATTATGTGGGATAGAATGAAAACCTTAGGACTGGCTGGAGACTTTGTAGTTTTCCAAGCGTTAGAATAGCACATTTGAACAGTTTCACATTCTTCCCTAGTCACTATTAATAATTATCCTCCAGTTATCATTCAGAACCTCAAACTATCATACTTGAAACATGTTATGAAATAAGCAGACAGATTTAGTTATTGCTGACTTTTAGTCTCTGTATTCTGTTGTTTTAGATATACACCAGTTACGGGCAATGATATGTAACTTCAGTTTTATACTATTGCAGAAATTTATATTCATGCTGCAAGAAGTTTATATTATTAAGTCTACAGAATTTCAAAGATCTTTTGTAATTTTAATCTTTTTTAATTACTTTTTTCTAGTTTGACTGCCAAATGAAGATCCTTGCTAATCCTATACTGTTGTTTTTTATTTTTATGGATGGTACATGTTACACTCCGTTACCTTATCTCCACACTTAAATTACCATAAGATTAACATGGGTTCAAAATTATTAACAATTCGGAGTTGCAGGATAGCTGTTCAGTTAGCCCACAAATCAGGAATACTGAGTAGAACTCATAAAACCTTTTTTCCTGTTGTATGGATTTCCAGTGCTGCAAATTATATGTCGTTAATGATGCATCTGGGTAATATACATGTAAAATCCGAGAGTAAAATGTAATTGATACTGATACTGACAGCATCGTTGAATGAAAAATTTGGAAAAATATGTCAGAAATTATTGTCATCATCGTCGCCACCACTACCACCATTTTTTTTTCTTTTTGTTCCTTTCCTTTTTCCTTCTTTTATAATGCTCTTCTTATCTTGGGAGAAACTTATGACTGAAGTGCAGATTTCTTTGCATGTTAAACTTAACAGTCATAATCTAAAAATATATATTCCATCTCCTTACCAGATTTCACATGCTTAGCTCAAGTTGTTCATTATTGTTGCTCTCAAACTAAAAGCTGAATATAAATTTTATGCAGTCACTGTGTTGCTTCACATAAAAGAAGTACTTTAACCAGACATTGTGTGTTTCTTTTTAAGATTTGTTTTTGTATGTTATTTCAGGACCCAATATGGTGGGAGTGGGAGTGGCACTGGTGACACTCCCACCTCATCAGTTTCTGCTTCTGCAGTGTTGTTATTATTGATTGTAGGAGATTAAAAATTGTGATATTTATGTGGCCTGCAGTGGCGTAACTTTCATGTTAGTCCTAACTGGGTGATTCAGAAGCTGAAACAACACACACACAGCATGATGATTTCCTAAGCTGCATCCACTTCTTTGTACCAAAGAAATTAGAGATGCCAAGTGCATTTGTGTGTAAAATTATAGAATTTGGATCATAATCATTTCCTGTCTATAGTATGCTCAGAAAGTGGCTTTGACTGTTTTTAATGCTACATGTCACTTTCTTTGCTGTCACTCTGTACTCAGGAATCCCTCTGGTGGGTCTCAGTTTTATTTATCAAAAAAGCATGGTATGGTGGGTTGTGGTACAAAAATAAAATCACACTGTGTTATGTAAGAACCAGTGACAGTGTCCATGTACCATAGTTTCTACAATGATCATTCTCTTGCTTTTATCGAACTAGTTAGCATTCTGGACATAGTGATTTTGAATTCTTGCCGGGAAGTGCTGTTGTAAGATTTCAATGATGTAATATAAATATACATGTATGAGTATGTTAGAATGAATATATACACTATAGTAGCTTATGTGGGGGCACACAGTAGCGTAGTTGGTTGAGGGGCTGTGCTACAAGCCGGAAGGTCGCAGGTTCAAGTCCCGACGAGGTCATTAGATTTTTTCAGTTGACCTAATCCTTCCAGCCTCACTAGGCCCTGGGGTTTACTTAGCCTCTAACAGAACTGAGTACCAGTAATTAATTAAATAATTTTTCCTGGGGAGTAAAGCGCGGCCGTTGCTGACGACCTTACCGCCATCTATGAGCCGATTGTCTAGAAAATGTGGGACCCTCAACGTCTCACAACCCTATGGGCCTTCACGGCCTGGTACAGGGGTAGCTTTACTTTCTTTTACAGCGGCTTGTGTATAAACTATTTTTTCTTCATCCTTCTGTTATTGTTGTTGCTGTTGTCATCACTGTTGAGAGAAAATATAACAGACTGACATTTTTTCAAGAATGAGTAATAGGTGGTTAGAGTAACAGACAAATGAAATATTGAATTTGAAAAGGGCTATTTGAAAACACACACACACATATATATATGAAAAATATCTAAACACCAATAATTTGAAAAGTAAGTAACTTAACAAACTAATGAAATGAAAAAGCAGAACTGAACAAATCCCCATTTTTTTGTCACATGTTTTGAAGTGCTCTTAACCCTTACACTGCTGCAGTCGACATATGTCAATCTCTGAAAAATGTGGCATCCTTGCTGCGATCGACAAAACCTGTATTGCAACTGTAGAGTTTCAAATCTCGGGTTTCTTTGCACCAATCTCATTCAGACTTGGTGGGTGCATAGAGTCATCTATTGGGAACATAATTAAGCATCATTCATTTCAATGGCTGCATTCTTCTGCCCTCTAGCTTAAGAAATGTAAAAGGTTGCATCTGCACAGTGAGGCGCGTGCTCTGTGGTTGTGTGACGCGGGTATTTCACAGGGCTAGTAAAAATGGCTTCATATAGTGTGTGGTGCTTTCTGTAATGATTTAATTAAGTTGTGGACTTTGGTCAACATGTGGCGTAGTGATAAGACTAGGATATTGAATTATGTACTTTTTATTTATTTATTTATTTTTTTTTATTTATTTTATTATTTATTTATTTATTATTTTATTTATTTAGATTTATTCAAAAATAATTCAGCACAGAGGGTACTGAGAGTTACTTAACATACTAGCAGGGAAAGGGTTAACACATAGACATTTACAGAGTTGTGACATGAACTAATATCATCACGCACACTGTGTAATACTGTGCTTTGGGATCTCATTTCTCAGATCATGCATGAAACTCCATCACACTTTACTTGACAGTTTCAGGGAATAGAAACAAATGTAAGCTATGTTGAATGTGCAGCTGTGTGTGGGTCACCCATACGGAATGTGACCAGTGTGCCACAGGATCTAATATCCCCAGGCTACCCATCCAGTTATCCTGCTAATGCAAGATGCCGTTGGATCCTCACCAGTAATGAGTATCGGCGGTTTGATCTGCATTTTGTCGATTTAGATATTGAAGCCAGTACCAACTGCACTGCAGATTATTTGACAATAGAGGATGTCCATGTTCCATATGTAAGTACAGAATGGCAAGAGTGGAAAAGGCACACTTGCAATATCTGTTGAAGTTTTCTATGCTCAGAATGAAATTTCTGAAACCTTTTAACCGTTTGTAAGTTGATAAACATATTTCTCTGGTGTAAGTTTTGAGGTTTTCATGGCGATGACTGTTTTGGCCAACGTTTCGGAGGAACGTCGGCCAAAACGAAGAATACACAGCGCCTAAACCCAGAAGACGACTTTCTTCATATTTCTACTGGTTTGATATACTATTTCTAGTTTAAATTTTGAACCTATGAAAGCACATCGTGAGTTAATACAATCATATTTTAGAACTTTTAAGAATTGTTATTTTTAGCCTCTGGAGCTTGGATAGCATAGTTGGTATAGTGACTAGCTATGGACTTGGATGATCAAGAGGTTGGAGTTTGAGTCCCAGTAGTGTCAAGAACTTTCTCTTCTCCAAAATGTCCAGACTGGCTCTGAGGTCCACCCAACGTTTTATCCAGTGGGTACTGGGGGCTTTTTCCCAGGGGGTAAAGCAACAGGGGCATGAAACTGGCCACTCACCTCCAACTATTACTGAGGTCAGGAAAATGTAAATCTATACATTCACTCTGCCATATGCCTTCATGACATGGTGCTAAATTAGTTAAGCACAAGGAAAACTTGACCTTTTCTACCTTTACACAGACTTTAACCCTTTCATACTCAAATAATAGGAAGAAGGACATGTTTAGAGATGATAAATTTCTCAAAAAGACATTATTCAGGTGACATTAAAGAATCAGCTACTTTTTATTATGTTTTTATTTATTTTTAATTTTTATTGTATTTTATTTTGTATTTTTTGCTTTTCATATACATCTATAGTAGAAATGAATAATAAATTGTCACTTTCAACAGAGGCTTTCATGTCCATTCAGTACAGGATTCAAGTGCCTTTTACTTTAATATGATAAGGCCAGTGAATATGTCATACCTTGCCATGTTACTGTGCAATCAGAGACTGAGAGAATTATGTTTGACATTCATGATGTATCCTTGTATGATAGAGCCGAAACGAAGATAAAATTATACGTTACACTCCATTTATTTCCAGATAATTGATTTAACTCATAATGAACGAAAAATCATCTTACATCATTGATTATTCATATAACTGTTATTCTGTTCATTTCAGAATCACAGCACAGGAAATTAAGCCATAATTAAGGTGTTTGTTTCTAATTTTTCATCCATTTACTTAACTGAACGCTAAATGACTCAGTCCAGTAGCTTAATATGAATAAATCATTTTGCTTTCTTAGCATAACACACATGAAATTCGATCCAGTAATAATCACAAAGATTCTTGGAAGAAATTGGAATGCATCTCTTAAATATTTCAATCCAGTTTTCATCCATTTACTTAACTGAATGATAAATGACTCAGTTCAGTAGCCTGAAATGCATAAATCATTTTGCTTTCTTAGTGGCGTAACACTTATGAAATTTGATCCAGTAATAATCACAACAATTCTTGGGAGAAATTGGAATGCTTCTCTTTTAAATATTTCAGTCCAAATAATGAAGCCAGAAGGAACTGTGAATTAATAATTATAGAAATCAGTGATCCATATTTATATGTAACTTTTGCCTGTACGGATTCCAGTTTACCAATTGTAATCTCAGTCACCATTACAATGTTTGTAATTGTTAATGTGTGAATAAATGTCTCATATGATATTTGTAGATACATTTATGATAACTCCAGAAAAAATTCACATTCATAGTTCCAGTGGTTCTTTAGTTATATCCATTAAGGAGAAAGCTAAATAATGATTCTGCACTTTGAGCAGAAGTTTGGTATTTTTAACACTTTTTCCACACAAATATTTGGATCATGTATTAAATATCACTGGTGCCACTGCCAGTGCAGAAATTCATGAAACCGCCTTATTGATATTATTGATGGTAGGAAATTAGGAAGTACAAAGGTAGAATAACTGTCAAGTGGCAAGATGTTTTTAAAGTTTTCATAGCTCTGTCCTTATGAATTGAGGAACACAGGCTAATAAGAATAAAACAAACTCACATTTCTAAGGTTGCAAGGCTTGTCACTTTGATATTGTTCTAATTGATAAATTTGTTAACAGGTGAAAAGGATTGGATGCTGCACTAGGCGTCTGAATGTGAGAAAAAAAACTGTCTTTCTGAAGTTTCCTTACACTTTGCAGGGTCATAATGTGATCACAGAAGGACTTGGCCAGAATTATGTCTTCAACGGTGGTGCACCAGACCGTTACCACTCCTTTTCCAATGTAAGTGATAATATGAATCAGTAACCTCAGTTCTGAGGTTTGGCACTGCTACTGGCTGCCTCAAAATGTCTCAACAAGCCTGTAATGTCCAGTTGTAATACTGGGCTTTGCTTTTCAAAATGATCATGATAATGCCACAGTCTTTGTTTTATATGAAAGTGTTCGTATAGTCCTTAGTAATTTGCAGATATCAGAGTTTTCAAATTGGGGTTCCAGTTCTTTTATTAGTTAGTTGGTGTTTTATTTAAAATTATTTGTCTGTTATATTAGTGACATGGTATAAAATGATAAGTTACATAAGGGTTGTCAGATATTAATTCTGTATGATTGAAGTATTGACCTGTTGCAGCTTAAATATTGCAACATGTTCANTTCATCGTCAGTCTACGAGCTAGTCACATCAAGCAAATTCACCCAGCAGGCTTCGTCGCCAGCGCTCGGTCTTCGGAGACATCGGCAGGCTGCGCCGGGCACGGCTGCCTCGGCCCTCCAGCGCTCTCACACCCGACTCACTGGGGCACCGCGCCTGGACTCGCCGGTGGTCGTGTTACGGTCCGACCCACTGGGCCTCTGGCGTAGCCACTGCCTCATGGCTCCTGCGACCGCGCTCAACGACTAGCCTTTTCACCTGCCATTCACCGTAACTAGCCTTTCTCCTTACCGGCGCGCGCTGCGCTACCTCACCGGTCCATCATCTCAGCAGCCACGGTCCTTTTCAGGGCCAACAAACTGTTCCAAAGAAGTGGGTTGTCATAGGAGTAGCGACAAGACCACACTCATCGACAAGAACCCCACAGAAGTATTGACCTGTTGTATCTTAAATATTGCAACATGTTCGTGGAAGGATTGGAAACACTATAAATCTTAGTAAATATAATCAGTCTCCTGACTGATACTTGAATTCAGTACTTCCTGAATACAAGGCAAGAGTGCAAACTGCTACACTATGATAATTAAATTGGAATTGAAATTTTCCCAACATTGAATGTTCTCTGAGTACACATTTCAGTGAAAATGTATAAAAAAGGTGGAACCATCCTTCTTGTATTCAGGAAAATCCGTAAGCCTTCTGGTACTGTCCAGTTTTTCCTAGTGTTCTTATTATTTTACAGTTGAATTTCGAAAAATGCAAATTCATCTAGAATGACTTTATTAAGTCTTTTATGTGAGAACACAAAAGATTCAGCACCATTAATCCAAAATCATGTCACTAGGTTTAGTTAAAATTTAGTTCAGCGCAGTGCACATGCTATCAACCTATTTCCCTGAGGTCCATTCTGTTATTTCCCTTCGGTCTTTTCACNATAAGAACATGCTGGATAAGATGCTGGATGACCTTGGGGACAGAAGAGGATACTGTCATTTGAAGGAGAAAGCTCTAGATCGCATTAAGTGGAGGAATTGTTTTGGAAGAGACTGTGGACCTGTCGTCCCGACAGATTACTGATGATGATGATGATGATGATGATGATGATGGAGCATATTGAGGCTGGGATACAGGTTGGATAACTGAGAAACTGGGGTTTGATTCTCAGCAGGGGTAAGAGATTTTCTCTTCCCTGGTGTGTCCACACTGGCTCTTGGGATAACTCAGCCTTCTGTGGAGTTGGTAGAAGGACTCCTTCCCTTGGTGTAAAGCCACTGGAATGCAAAGCTGTCAGGTCATCTACATGTAATGCCCATACACCTTCAGGCATGGTGCTTAATTAAGCACAAGGGAAAGTTTACTTTTAATAGGTTAGGTAATCTTGATGTTAAATTATGAGGTTAGTTGATATTACTGTTTTCTTAGCTATGAATCTTTATCGTTTATTGGTATAATACAGTCATTTGCCTGAAGATGGGAATAAAGTCCATTCTTATTATTCTGTCACAAAAAATGGCCAATTTCCCAAACAATTGTTGTTATAAGAATATCGTCATGTGACTGACTATAGAAAGGTAATTGGATTTATTGGTCTCTTAAAGATTGTAACTACAGGTAACTCTAGCACTGTCACTAATTCACACATTCTGCAGTTCACTACAGCACACACTAAGTCTTTTTGGTCTGGTCTGCTTTCACTGGTTGTCTGGTAACAGTTTCCATCAGCATAAATTTCTCAGCTTCTGTGTTCAGCGGCCTCTGTCCTCACTCGCTGTTGTCTGTTCACAACAAGACAGTGTTGCTTTGCAATGGCTTGCAACAACCAGGGCTCCTCTACCTCCCATGCCTCCAACAGGGGCGACTGTCTGCAATGACTTTTGACAGGTCTGTCTCCCAACTGCTAACTGCAGATTGAAGACTGTCCAAACTGACTGGCTTATTCCATTGGCCCTTCTGGCATAGTCTCGGGATGGACTCAGCAGAAAATGTCTTATCTGTTGCAGTTCTTCTATTGTTGCCTGACATGACTATCATTGTAGACTGCATAGAAAACAGTGGGTCATGTGTTGTTACCATGATGTTTCCTAGCAATGGCTGTGACTGCTGAAAACAGTTACACACAGCACAAAAGAAAGAAACCAACACACCAAACAGTATACACCAAACATGTGTGCACAACAGAAGTAACCATGGCATGAAAATCTAAAAGTAACTTAACATATTTTATAATTATCTTAGATTAAACATAAAATGCAGATTACAACAGCATAACAACAGAGCAACAGTTTTTATCTACAATCTTATACACCTGATGATGGCCAGTTAAGCCAAAATGTGGTGTTAAATTAATCAATAATAAGAAGAGACAGAGAGCCCTTCAAAGTGTGAAATTCAAAATATTATCATGTGTTAAGAGTAGCTCTCTACAGGGTTTGGTTGGATATTTGATTTATTGACCACTTATGGATCATAACTAGAAGTAATTATAACAGTCTATGGCGCCACAGTATGGTGGCCCAGAATGAAACTCAAGACAAGCAAGGCAGAACTTAGCAAACTGCAAAAGTTGGCTTGCTTAGGTATCACAGGAGCAATTCGAACATCTCCAACAGCTGCACTGGAGATACTCCTTGGACTCCCCCCACTGCATATACAGTTGGAGGCAGAGGCCAGGGCAGGAATCTACCATCTCCAATGCAATGATCAATGGAAACCTAGATCCGATGGTTTCGGCCATGCATACATAACTCAGAACATGAAAAAAGAACCCATATTACAAATGGGGTCTGACAAAATGATACTGAGATTGGATCTGGTGTGTACTGCTATGCCACAAAGTGGAAACTTAGTTTCAGCCTTTGGCAGTACACAGCAGTATTCCAGGTAGAAGTATGTGCCATTATGGCATGTATTATGGAGAATTTAGATAGGAACTATAGAAATAGGAACATCTTCATTCTATCTGACAGCCAAGCTGCACTTAAAGCGCTTGACAAACACCAGATCAACTCAAAATTGGTCTGGGATTGCCACCAAACCCTCATGGAACTGGCCAAACATAACAGGGTACAACTGATGTGGGTGCTGGGGCATGAGGGTATTACTGGAAACAAAACAGCAGACCAATTAGCTAAAACTGGAGCTGAACATCTGCTTATAGGACCTGACCCAGCCTGTGGCATCTCTATAGGAGTTGCCAGACAGGCAATCTGGGACTGGACAAATATGAAGCACAAGAAATACTGGGGATTCTTGACTGGACTCAGGCAAGCAAAGGTACTCATACAAGGACCCTCAGCTAAGAGAGCGAAGGAACTGTTGAAGTTAAACAGGAACTAGCTACGATGGGTGGTGGGACTGCTTACAGGACACTGTTGCCTTAAAGGACACCTCTTCAAACTGGGACTAAGTGATAGTCCCACTTGTGGGATGTGTCCAGAAGAAAATGATACAGCCACACATATCCTGTGCGAATGGGAGGCCTTAGCTTATTTAAGACTACGTCACTTGGGTCAATACTTTATGGAACCAAGTGACTATTTCGACACCCCCACGTACAAAATCCTACACTTCATTGGAAGCGCAAGATTGCTGAGGAGATAATCAAAAGGGGAAGCACAATAGACCACTGTAGGTCACAGTGCAAGGGCCAAGAAGGCCTACCCCTCATACATTCATTCATTCAACTATAACAGTCTGATGGAATTACACACTCCAAATACCACACTAACTACAGCGTACATAAAGTCTTTTCAGTCTTCAGTAGTCATTTCCTGGCAGTGGATTTTAACACAGTAATTCTAGCAGTCTCACTGAATTACACATTTGAAATATTGCTGTAACTACAGCACACATGAATTCTTCTCTGTCTTCACTAGATGTTTCCTGGTAATGGATTTTAACAGAGGAGATTCTTTAGCTTCTGTGCTAACTGCACTGACTAAGTCTTCTTGTCACAGGCTCCCTTCAATTCTCTAAGTGCTTCAACTGACTAACTGGCAGGCTGGCACCGATTATCACACTAACCTCCTAGTTTTCTCTCCACAGACTGACTTTCAACTAACTGTAGCTCTAAGTCTAAGTCATGTGTTACGATCGATGGTTAGTCAGCCAGTCTCTCTTGGAATAAAGCACCCATCTAGGGCTTATGACCACGTTTTTATGACTGTCAGGCAGTTGTGGGTTTGTTGATGTGGGACTCTCTCGCTGACAAGAGGACGGGTCTGTCATATAGAATTCTTCCTGAGCCTCACCACCGCAGTCATTCTTGGGTCTGAGTCCCATGGGAATTGGCGACCATATTTTAATGTTTCAGATTCAAAACTTCCCTTTTCGTCATCTCCTGTGACTCGCAGAGCTACAGTGGTGGTATTCGACCCTGCCTTGGCTGGTGTCCTCGTTATATAACCCCTTTGCACAGACCAAGTAGAAAACATTGTTTCCAACAGTTCCTCTGTTGTGGCTCAGTTGTTGCTTGTTAAGAATCTTCTGCCTGAAGCAATGGCTGTTGTCTTGTTGTTTGTTTCATGGTTGTTGCCTAGAAACGGGTCTGTACACCACAATATGAACAAAATTGCACAGGGATAGCGGAGTGTGAGTGCTAAAATTGGAATACACAGTGCAACAGATGCTGCAACACAATATTTTGAGTTAAGTACTGAGGTGCATGTGTGCCCAACAGAATCCCATTCACCAGAGACTGAGAATAATGCACAGCTTGGCCATTTTATGATATTTGGGAAACCACAAAATATGATAGCCAAGTTGTTCCTTATTGTCCCACTAAGGGATGCTGTCATGATGTAAATGAAAATCCTCAGAGTGAATATTTTACATGCATCATTATCAACCACATATGAAAGTCATAACGTTTTCCGCACCGAGAACAAATCCTGCTTACCTCTGAGGTTCATAACTCTCTTCATATTTGCCCAGATATATAAGCTACACCCCCACCAAAGTATATGACCCTTAAATGAAATAAATGTCATATGCATTTACATCATTACAGACAGCAATCAGAAAATCCCAGAGTAAGCCAGCTTGATGTTGCTCCTTGTAGGTACATACATTATTTGAAACATGGTAATTTAACTCTTTTAAGCCCAGTGGCTACTCTATGTACCACCTGCTATAACATACCAGAACCCTACATTTTGCCCATGGAGTGTATTTGAGTGTTTTTTATGGTTATCACAATTAATAGCGATTGGTTTTTCCATTCACTAGTGATATGAGAGTTGGTACTTGGAATATTAGAAGTATGTATAGGGCAGGTTCAATCAGGGCAGTGGCAGAAGTAGTCTCAAAATATAAGTTAGATTTACTTGGAGTACAGGAGGCCAGAT